>NC_142735.1:27416250-27569375 GCF_051943395.1 Hippocampus bargibanti | reverse complement strand
CTAGCCGGCGGAGAAGGCAATCTGTCCGTCATTCGGCTTCAGTCCACCTACAGACGTTTGCCACCCCCTCCCTTCCTCCCCCCGTCACTGCAAATGCGAGCGAGGCGAGAAGCGAGCCCACATAAGAAGAACAGGTGGGAGTAAATTAAGCGGGGCGAGAAACAATTCGTTCTGACCAGAGCCTGCTCGCTGCGCTAAAAGCCACCTCCTGAGAAGCGGCGCATCAGCAGGCTGCAGATACTGCGAGTGGGCGGGCGGATGGACATTACACAATCAGAACCTACACGGGGCACCCCGATGCCGCCCAGGGCCATTGAGCATCGGGAGTCTGGGCCATATCGAGCTGTGACCCAAGTATGTTTACAACAAAAACAACAGGCAGGTCATCATGGCACGCTCCCTCCCAACCATAGTAAATGGCAGCGCTGTATGACAGGTTCATCTCCAAAAGGCAAAAAAAAAAAAAAAAAAAAAAAAACAATTTTTTGGGGGAGAAAAAATTCATGAAAAAAAACCCATTGAACCCAAAGTGGCAGGCCAGTGGTCAAATGGTTAGCATGTTGACCACTGTCGATGTCATGTGTTTGATCCCAGCTCCGGCCTTCCTGTGTGGAGTTTGCATGTTGCCTGTGTGGGGTTTTCCCGGGTACTCCGGTTTCCTCACACATTCTAAAAACGTGCCTAGAAGGATGATTGAACACTCCAAATTGTCTCGAGGTGTGAGAGTGAGCACGGATGGTTGTTCGTCTCTGCGATTAGCTGGCGATTGTTCAGGGTGTCCCCCACCGACTGCCGAAAGACAGCTGGGAGAGGCTGCGGCAAAATAGGCAAAAAAAAGAGAGTATTCATTATGAAAAAATAATTGTTGAAACCAAAGTGGCCCTGTGGTCAAGTGGTTAGCATGGTGACTTCACAGTGCAGAGGTACCAGCTTCGATTCCCGTTTTGTGTCGAGTTTGCATGTTCTCCCCGGGCCTGCGTAAGTTTTTCCAGGTACTCCGGTTTCCTCCCACATTCGCAAAACATGCACTGAAGGTTGATTGAACACTCCAAATTATCCCTCTGTGTCAGTGTGGATGGTTTTTGGTCTCTACGACTGTTTGGTGATCGGTTCAGGGTGTCCCCCACCTACTGCCCAAAGACAGCTGGTAGAGGCTGTGGCAAAATAGCCCCCAAAAAACAAAAAGATTAAAAAAAAAGATTTAGAGAAAATTAAAGAAATGCTGAACCCAAAGTGGCCCGGTGGACAAGTGGTTAGCATGTTGACTTCACAGTGCAGAGGTACCGGGTTTGATTCCCGCTCTGTGTGGATTTTGCATGTTCTATCTTTTTGACTTACTGACACTTGGGGCAGACTCCAGGTGTTCCTCAGAGTTCACGTTAGCAGTCAAGTAGAACTGGAAAAAGAAATAATGACACCCCTCCTCAGCCCCCGCCTCACTCTTCCGCCTTTCTCTTTGTCACATGTCCTCGAGGCCGACAACAAGGCGCCCTAAGCAGCCACACCAGAGAACTATAAGTGAATAAAATGTGTTCCATTTAGAAATTCGCAAGCATTACTGTAAAAGCGCGTTGCCCGGCAATGTGGCCGAAAAGCTTTACTGACAGCCGACAACCGTGTGTGAGTGTGTGTAACTTGGATTTTAATTGTCATAGACCCCCCCTTCCAACCTATCCAACCTTCCGGCTTTTGGTGGCGTCTGCTTGTGGGTTGCCCACAAGAGACGAAGGTGTGGTTCCTTCGGTAATGCCTGCTTTTTGACTGAAAACGAGAGCCGAAAGTTGCTGCCATTCAGCATGGTGGAGCTCCTCTTCATCCTGACCTGACCGTGTGGTTGAGTTCGACGAGTTTTCAAGGTGGGAGACGCTAGCACGCAGCCATTTTATTTGAATGTATTGTGGAATTCTTTGTGGCCAATTGTAATTCTATTCACGGTTAATCTAGGCATCTACGGCTTGTAACCAAATTACATTGGTCGAGGTGGGCCATTCTAATTTGGGCCGATGCGTAACAAGTTTTTGCGCGTGACAAGTGACGCCTTCACGAATCACTGTGTCTGATGCCGGGCGCCGGCGAAAGAAATATAAGACCGGAATCTTCTAGTAAGAGATTCTTCAGGAGGGGTGAACTCCTGGAATTTATTTTTGTGCGAGGACTGGGAAGAAAAAATTAAAAATTGAAACATTTATTAATTTTGACCCAGGGGATTATGTGTTCTTTTTTTGTTTAAATGCAGCTGCCATTGATCGTGATTCTCTGTGATATTAATACATTCATTTTGACTGATTCGGAGTCTTCTTTGCGTTTGAGTTAACACAGCGGGTGAGTGCCTTGCTGGGACTTAAGCCAACAGCAGGAATTGTTAGTGAACTGTGGTGAATTAAAAAAATGGGTGCAATCTTTGTCTAAGAAATCCCCAATCCACCAGGATACGAAATACATAAAAAAAGTGGGGAAGATGTAAAACATTTTCAGAGGACGCTTTGAAAATGTTTTCAGAAACCCCAGCTGTATTCCTGTATCTGCTGATGAGGATTCCGGATATGTTAACCAATTTAAGCAAACTGAGAAAAATGAAAAAGCTATGTCTTCAAAGATGGCCGCTGATAAAGAAACTCCTCCCTTCCAAGAACAAAGGAGCACATGGTCTTGAAATCGCCATTACTAGGACAAACATAAAACTAACCACTGCAGGGAGAGGGGCGGGCTGTGGGTTGGGGGGTTTGAGCTTGGGGGTTAGAGGTCAGGGGGGGATCTGCGCGTAGGGTCCTCCACCCTCTCTCACGACTGCCCTCTCTGTCCCCCGCCCTCCCTCCGACCCCTTGCTGCTTGTAGAAGACCAGATATGTTTTCAGGAAAGGAGCAGACTGGAGCACACACGTCCCCTACTAGGGGGACTCAGTCATTACACCATTTTTTTACACAAGAAATGTCTTCATGTATTGCTGACTTTCACTGGTGTGAAATCCTGTGACTTCTCAAATTCTTTTGTACCTTGACGATATCTTACTTGCCACACTGACTGAAGACGAAAACAGGACTGTATCAATCGCTTTGTTCCAAAATCTAGAAAGTACAGGTAACAAAGCTTCTTTGACTATGTTACAGTTTTGCCAAAAAGAAGTTGAATTTCTAGGAAAAAAAGATGATGATGACATTTCTACGACCTGACTTGAAAGACACACCTTTACCTGACAGCATCCACCTGTATGTTGACGGCTCTGCATCTAGGTCAGATGCAGGGGGTAACAGGGTGGGTTATGCTGTTGTGACCGACATTGAAATTATTAATGCAATCCTCAAGATTCTTGGTACGCTTGTATCAAGTTGGGGAAGGCTTGGACCGTTGTGGTCCATTCCAAGCCCAACACAAAATGGGTTCGAGATAGCTGTGCCCAAGAAGCAAAACGAACTGTCGTCAAGATAGCTCGGGGGAACTGGTTACAGATATCCAACTTGCTATCATAACCCACGATATTGCAGGATGTATGGACTTGAGACTCTGTCCTGAGTTTCGTGAACATCACATTGGTTTTCCCGTAACTATACGTATGATGTCATCTGTGGCATCACCAGTCGTGACATCGCCTTTCCACCATAAACCACACATCAGACTGACAGCCTGGGTGGAAACACCTGATAAACCAGCCCAAAGTCCAGGTGTCATGGACGCGTTGTATCAACCGTTTGCAGGAGACAAACATGACTGGAATCCGTTGTTATCAAACACGTGGTATCGTTATGCTACACTAATTGCTAAGCAAAATAGGAAAAGTGATTCTTTTGTATGCTCTTATATGCCTCATACTGTGACACAACAACGCGTGCATTCGAAAGTATTCTGAGATAAAATGGCTAGAGCTGCATATATGTTAATATCTTTGCATAGACGTGATCAACATTTTCCGGTTCTTCGCAATGCTTCGAGAGGAGAGATTGTTCCAGGTTTAGATACCATTTTGGAAACTGAAAATCAGGTTATGACCGAGAGCGGGTTGCGACGACCAGTATGCGTTGCAATGTACAGTACGGGTCAAAATTTGGGTTTTATAGATGAGGATAGATGTTTATATGTGCTACCGCTAAACACTAACGTCACTGTTTTGTCCGTATCTTCACATCTTTGGTGGTTATGCGGTTGGAAAGTATATTCTTTTATTCCTCCGCGAGCCTATGGTTTGTGCGCACCTGTTACGGTAACTGACAATACTTTCATCGTTCCCAGTCGTCCAGCGCACCATCATATGAAAAGAAGAGTATCGTTTAAGCCCCATGATTCAATCTGGGGAACTGATGTTCCAGAACAATTCAAACACCATAGCACGGGTAGTAAGGTAATGTTAGCTCTTTTTCCACAAATTGGAGTGGCTAAAAACATGCTACGAATTGAAACGATTGATTACAGATTTCAAGTGTTTGTAAATGCCAGCTTGAAAGTGGATGAAATGCAAAACGCCGAAATTGCAGCAATTAGACAAATGGTGTTGCAAAATAGAATGGTTTTGGACCTTTTGACAGCCCCACAAGGGGGCGTCTGTGTGTGTATATGTGCGACACTTGTTGTACGTACATAACCGAAGAAGCGAACTCCATAAACATGACTAATGCTTTGTCTGTTATCAGGGATCTCAGAGATGATATGGCCAAAGATCGACGGCCTGATCACCCGTGGAGCTTTGCCATGCTTTTTGGAGGCTCTTGGTATACGACTTTGCTTAGACTGTTTGTGCCTGTCATGATCGTGGTTGTACTTATTTTCTTAGTCATTGGTTGTATCATTCCATGCTTAAGAGCAACGCTAATTAATATGAAAACTAATTTTCAGGTGAACTACGCAAAGGTTTTGTATCAACAAATGCGTGAAGGGGACCCTGTGTTGTAGCTTGGAATTTTACACCATGGCCAGAGTGTGGTTGCTCCCGACAATACGGAGGGCCGAAGAGGAATTTTCGTCGTCAATATTTATGATTGAATTGGATTTACCTTTCAGACTCTCGCAAATGGAGAGGTTGCATATCACAGCAGTATAGTTATGACAGAGGTTTTTTGCCTTCTCCATGGTATAGAATGGTTCCCTGTGCCGTTAGTTATGATGTGCATGCATGGAAACCGTTTTGGAAATGTATGTACTGATGTTTAAATGTGCAACAGGGGGGAATGATAGAGTGTTTTTATACACATCCGTAAACATCCTATGTTATTTCATGTTTAGTTTAGTACATCCTATGTTATTTCATGTTTAGTTTCGTACATCCTGTTATTTCATGTTTAGTTTAGTCTGTATGGATGTATGTAGCTTATTAGTTAACTCGTTGCGTATGTAGGGTGTAACTAGAGATGTTTTTCAAGTCTAATGTTCTCCCAACCCCCTCCCGAAGCTGATAGGCTTAGTCGAGATGATGTCATCAACTGCTGTGTGAGTAAAACTAGCTTGAAGGGGCGGGCTTTGCGCTCTTGGCTCCCTGCTCCGACGAGAGATGTTCTTCTATTGTTTTACGAGAATAAAGTAGTCTTTTATGTTCACCATCTATCGTCCCCGCTGGTATTTCATCATAAAACTCAGTTGAACTCCGAACCAGAAGAGAAACAGGAATTAGATTCCAACACAAATAAATAAATAAATGAACAAATGAGCATATAAACTTAAATAAATAAATGGAAAGATAAACAGACAGAGAAATAAATGAATAAATAAATAGGTACATAAACAAACAAATAATTAAATGCATGATTGAAAAACAAATAAATAAATAAACGGACGGGCAAACCAACAAATAAATAAATACGTGAATTAAATAAATAAATGAATAGATAAAAATACACAAATAAACTAATGAACAAACCAACAAACACATATATGCACAAAGAAAGAAAGAAACAAACAAACAAATAAATATATAATCCACCAAGCATCTGACCAGGAAGTAAGTGTGTCAGCGTGACAAGCTCAAGAGAAGCGAGAGCGGCGACGTGTCGTGCTTCGGCGCGTCCGCACAAAATATTGACATACTAATTTGCCGGCCTTCTGTCACGTGGGAATCGGGCCGTGTTTACAAGGTGGCTGCAGTGGAGTGGAGAACAAATACGTCATCACAACTTCTCACATTTTTTTGTCCCATCTCATTGCCCCAACTCACATCTTACATAAGAGATGCTGTCACTTTGTTTTTGCCTCCTCTGAGCTCCACGGCGGCGCCTGAAAAAGGCTTCGAGGTTCAACAACCCACTCGGAATAAAGTGAGTTATGCGGTCAGGAAGGGAGGGTGGGGGCATTAGGGGGGGCAAAATAATGTGAGTGAATGATGGGTTGTTGTCATAGATCCTGTGTGGGATTTGAAAAGCATCAAAGGATCCTCATTAAAAAGTCTAATGGAGGAAGGAGCACTTGACCAAGAAGAAAGGCACCAATGGCCACCGCCGTGTGCCTCAGCGAATTTCCAGCTCGGAGTGACTTAAATGCGACAATACGGGATGATTCAAGATCCATATTTAGGTCTAACTGTCATTTTATTTTATTTTTAATAAGCCTGGACAGCAGTTACATTACCAGATGTTCTGACATCAGTAATTGCTTCAAAAAAATTTGTGCTACAGTGATACCATTAAAAATGAGAATAATCCGTTCCCAGGTCCCCATAAAACATGATTTTCTACTAAATAAGCCTTAAAACTACACAAAATATACCTTATTTTATGTATAATAAATGTGCTATTGTGTCGTCATTAAAGAAATAAACTGTACTGTATAATAAAGTCGTTTTATTTACCTTTGTCATGGTAGTTGTCAATGGATGGTAGCAATGGTCGACTTAGCGTAAGATTATATTCTCGCAAATTTAATGTTCATATGGCGAAATGTTTGTAAACTAAAGCGTTCGAAAAGCCTAGGTATCATTGTACAGTTGAAACTGTTTTTAGACCACATCTATGACCCTAAATAATTGTAATTTCATGTTGCAAATTTTCCCATTGTGGGACGAATAAAGGTTTTCTGATTCTGATTCTGAATATTGAAAAAAAATTCTCAGTCTGGAAGGACGCGTGTAGATCCACATGAGGCTCATTTGCAGTACTTCCGCTAACAACACTGGCTAAACCTATGCTCCTCACTGATGTGCGAAGCTTCAATATTTCACTTCAACATACTTCCTAAATGCTCATGTACTACTTTCCTATTGGCCGAGGTTTCGGCATCATTGTTCCTTCTCTTTGTTAACACGGGAAAATTATGTTTTTGTCGGTTATGGTACACGTTTCGAGCATGATCGAGGAATGTAAAAATCATACAGCCCTTTTCATTGACATCCGGTGTCACATGCATCCTAGTTTCAAGTTAAAAACAAAAACACGGCTCGCCGCCTGCTGACCTGTCACCGGAGCCTCGATATCCAGCAGGTTCTTTTCCGCGCGCAAGATGGCGGCACCCTCCCTGATGAGCCTCAGCGCCACCGCCTCCTCCACACGTCCCTCTTTGGTCAGGTGTGCTTTCAGCACGTCAACTTTGGGCTTGCCCTCGCCGTCAAAGACCTCTTTGGCAGTCAGTCGATGACTGGGCGGGAATGGAACGGCTGCAGGGGGAACAAACGGAAATGTCAGACAAGGCTATTTTTAAACGAGCTCATCACGACGTCACAAAAACGTCATTTGTGATGTTTATTCGGGCGAAAACACTTTCGGAGTTCATTTGAGAAGATTTCACCCGATGCAGACTTTATACGTTGAACAGGTGTGACGCTTGAAGCCAAGACACAGCCCACGGGGGCTTTGAGCGCATACACTGGCATGCAAGCTCCCTGAAGGTGACATCAGCGGTAACCAGACCTGTACTTTGCAAAGCAAAATAATATTTGCTGTCCCAACTGACCCGTTTTTAAGTGTATGCAACAGCTGTGTGTTAAAACGGCACATTTCTATCAATACAGAAACTTGATAGTTTGACTGGCCCCAAACAAAAGTTTCCCCCAACCATGTATGACCCACGCGTCTGTCTCTACGTACAAATTGACATTAGTTTGTCTGCGAAAATTTTGAAACCAGTGCGCTGACAGGCTGATCAGGACAAACTTCGACTAGTCTCGTCGGATCATGAGGGACCAAAATGCCAATCCAACGAAAGTCGTAAAAAGATTAAGGCACATCACGTTAAAAACACAAAAGAGAAAAGTGTGGTAGAAGGGATGAGTCAAGATTGTGTGAAAAGGTGACGGCATGTAATAAAAGACGCTAACGGTCAACATGAGCCATTGAGTCCGTGTTGCTAACTACCCCTTTTTTAGTTGTCATTTGTCCATCAAAAGCCTTTTCTCGCTCTTTTTTGATTCATTCAGAGTTGGTGCTAAAAGCAATGTACACACAGTCAAACCTCGCGTTTACTTTGAAAGTGTGAGTTCTTATCGTCTCATATAACAGAAGATTATGTGGGAGTCGAAAGAAAGATGAGTCACAATTCTCGACGATGGCTTTCAATAAGGGAATCCCAAAATGAAAGTGTTTGGCAAATGAGTTTTTGTTTGCTAAATTTGTGCATTTTTATACACAAAGTCTGCTCTAAAAATTAGACACGCAGCTTTAGAAGATATTGAATGAAATGCAGCAACACTTTCCCTCCGAATTCGCGAGCGACAAACTGTACTTGCTGAGAAAGGCTCAAGACCAAGGCTGCCCCTCAGGTATCAGGGGCAATGACAACCCAGCGTCAAATATCGAATTACACAAGGTCCTGGGTCGACCTCCTCTTTGCACCTACTGCGACACTCAAATCGGAAGGCCTACACATTTTCTTTGATGTCAAGGTCTGTTTTTCGGGCCGTGTTTGAAACGGTGACTAAAACGCTTTGCTGCCATCCCGCCACTGGCACACCCGCAGCAACAATGCAACCCTTTCAGAGGCGGCCATTTTCGCTTGCATGGGAGTTCCCACAAACCTGGGGAATGGCGAGCGGACCCGCCGAGGTGACATAAGACTTTGAAAAAAGAATAACACTAGACCACAGCAAGAATAACCCCAGAGAAAGGAGCGTTTGTTTTTCCTCAGCACATCCTCTTTACATTGCCTCCGGTGGAAACGCTCGACTTTCCCCTTGTGGAATTTTCAACAGCCCTCCATTAACGGCGATTAAAACGTAAATAAAACGGCGATAAAAACGTAAGCTGGAAGCATGCGTGTCCCAAGACGTGAAATGGCATCACCGGCGCAGCGATGAGAAACAAGGCATCCGTCGCCAAAGCCGTTCAGAGATCATTTTCACGCCTGCCGGCGAGTCGAACATCGTGCAGCGTGACGCTCAAAACGCTTTATTCGCGCCTCGCTTTCATGAATTCTAACATCCGTCGGTTGCGGATATGGCCGGCCAACTGCTCTGCAGGCTTGAATCTGCTGCGATCAACTCACTAAGGTATGTTGAAATAAAATGACGCCAAACGATTATCTGGCCTCAGCGATAAGAATTGAGTTCAGGGTTTGCTGTGACCGAAAGAATTTGCACAATATCTTCCCATTTCATGGCAAAATGAGACCCGGTGAGAAAAAGCTGACGGTGCGTGGTGGATAGCCCCCAGAGGCCACATCCAACGCTCGGCTCATCACTCTTCAACCAAAAAAGACACGTTTGACAAAAACGCAACCAAGGGGTCCCTTCAGAATGCCGGAAATAAATAAATAAGTTTAGATGTACTGTCATTAAGCGTTGTCGCCCGCAATTTGACCAGTAGCTTGAGAATAATTGCTAATGTAGCATGCTAATGATCGTCAATTGGCTGAAAAATAAATAAAAGCTCTGACATCACGAAAGGTTGACGTGACACGACAAAATGACAAAAAAAAGGCTGAAACTGTTTCAGTCAATTTAATAATAACAGGCGATATTTTGGGCCTGCAGGCTCGTGCGCTGCTGGCAAAAAAAAAAAATAATAAAATAAAATAAAGAGCCGCTGAGAAATTTGCACATGGCACTTTATGATGCATTAGTGATGGAAGGCGGCCTGCTGAACAAAAATGCCTGGCGGAGCAAAGCTTTGGAGCTAAGTGTATTTGAGTGAGCTGATTACATCTGCGTGCGGTAAAGGAACGATGCCATGCGGTGGCAGAGAGCGGGAGGGGGCGGGGGTTAGAGCAGCAGGTGCCTCGCACGAATCGCTGAGGTAGAAAGGGAAAAAAAGAGGGCTGCCAGGAGCATCAGAGGCAATCAAGACGCAAGCGGGACGTGAACACGAGGGAGCAGCGTCAAAGACGATTGACTGCCTTCTGCAAGTCATGATAGACCTTCAAACATTTTTTGTCACCCCCCCCCCCCCCCCCCCACACAAGCTTGAATTCATGCCACAAAATCAGACACCCGAGGCCGAATTAGCAGTCGGTCGGGAATGTAGCATTACGCTCATCAAGACGTTGAACGAGGGGTTGGCACTTTGCGCCGACGTACGCTAACCGGAAGGGCGCCTGATGATGCATCGATACCTTCCATTTGAGCCGGGGACGACCCTGTGTGAATGTCAATCATACAATTTTCCATCTCACACGGTTACAAATTAAAAAATAAATAAATAATGATGTCATCAGCGATATTTCCTTTGCACCTATGAGAGTGCTACGAAGTGTTCTTGACCAATGCGGCGAACGTGTGAGCTCTTTCCGCAACGCCACTAAGCAGGTGAGGAGATATCACATAAAAGCAAGTACAGCACGTTGCCACGGAAACAGCCCTGTAGAGTCAAACTCTTTATCTTATTACCCGATGCACCAAAATGGTCTGAGGGTGGGGGAAAAATGCTAAATGACGAAAAAACTGTCATGGGAACACATTTTTTAAAATGTGGAGTGGTTGGGTGTAGGGTTGGGCGGGTTGTTATGGGTGAGGGGCTGCTATTAATCCCGCTGCTCGCTCGACGTATTTCACCACAGAGAGATCACATTGGCAGAACAATAATAAAATAACAATAATAATAAATTGCCCCGATCAATTGGCGCAGCAAGCATAGAATCGCAGGAGACTGTATGGTATGTATGCAAAATCAGCAGGGATGACAGGAAGTAGGTGGGTGGGGGGGTGTGAGGGCCTGATGGAGGCGGCGCTGAGTGGTCACTGTGTGAGGGAAGTCCCCGCAGTGGATTCCTGCTGGAGATTGGGTGCGTGCGGCAAGCCATCCGAGTGGCAGTAGATCAATGACACAGTTAGGGGCCGCCAGGGACCCTTGTCACAGCTGCCATATACGACAGGGGGCAGGGGGGGTGGCGGAATAGTATGCTTTCAGGGGGTACAGCATTGCGCCTCAATATGCTGGGTATCTTTGCTTTACATTACGTCTGTGTAAGCTCTCAGTCCTACAGGAGTGGTCCATCGATGAAAAGGTTTCTTCAGCCGCCATCTGTACTTCTTTGAAGGTGTCAGACATTTTGCTTCTTATCAAAGAGGCTTCGTCAGCTAACTAAAATTTGCTGGTAGATCTGGCCCTGAATATGCTTACAGTCCAGAGGTGGCAGTGCCAGTCCTCTGCTATGATAGGTCCCTGCTCCAAGGTTGGGGGAGCAGAGGACTATTCCCTGAGGCTACACTGATTACTTCTATTGTCCTGACTGATTATGGCCTACGACTGGCCTGATTGCCCCATTTGCGCTGGGATCACCTCATCAGCATACCTAAGCCTGTGAGGTACCGATCTCAGGAGTGTGTTGTACGAACGATCCAAATTAAACCTCACACCACCATGGCGATTTAGTGAAGGGTTTTGCTGTTTTATGAAAATAGCCTATTTTACTCCCCTTTCAAACCATCTATTTTCTTTCACTAAGATTTTAACTTCATTGTCGTCAAATGAGTGGTTGCTAGCTTTTAGGTGCATATGTACTGCCGATTGAGGCCCACTAGTATTATCCCTGCGATGTTGATAAAGTATTTTTTGAGAATTTGTTTATTCTCCAATGTATTGCTCTTTACAATCTTCATTTTTACAATGTATTGAATAAACTACATTACTTAGTTTTTCATTTGTGAGCCTATCTTTTGGATGCACTAATTTTTGTCCTAAAGTGTTTATCGGTTTGAAATAAGTAGGAATTTTGAGTTTCTCAGCAACCTCTGCAATGTAAGGTACTGCTACTCCTCTCCTTTTAGTATCGTCAGGATTTTTGGTGTCATTCCCTATTCTTTTCTTTTGACATTTGTTAAAAGACCACTGAGGGTAACCCCGGTTTGTGAGTGCTCTCCTGACATGTTTTGACTCCTTTTCCCTACCTTCGACGCTTGTCGGTATTAGTTTAGCCCTATGCTGGAGGGTTCTGATAACGTACGACACCATCAAACAAGTACAGATGACGGCTGAAGAAACCTTTTCATCGTTTGCTTTACTTTGGTAAAGAAAATAAACTACATAAATTACATTTTTCAAAAATAAAATAAAAAACAGTGGAACGGTCAAAATACTTATTTCTGTGAAGACAAGTAGCCACTTCTGTACTTTGACCAGACTTGAAATGAACTGACGTTAGCCGCGCAAGGTAGCGTTTTAAGTTAGTCATTAGCCTTGTTTGTAAATGAGCTAACTCCCGAAGCTAGCAGCAAATATTCAAGGAAGGAATTTATATCGGGAGGCAGATAAGTGGCGCGTCGGTGCGCATCCACGCTGCCCATTGAATAATTCGCTCCAGTCCAAATCCATTATGGCACTTTCACGCATTAAAATCTTGTAGCTTGGCTGTACAACATTTCAATCTCAATTCAAAGTCAGGTCGGCTACCACCGTGAGTGCTTCAGAGGCAAGTCAGGCATTGATATCCATGTACAGTTTGCGGTTTTACAGTGTAGTTGAATTTCGCCGCGTGTGACGTAGCGTGTGAACAACTGTCGTGATGTTTTGACTCAATTGGCTCCCGGCACTCACGACGACATTCGCTAATGGCCTAAAAGTGTCATAGAAGAGCCACCGGATGGATCGTTATCTCTGTTTTGGCCGTGCCGTGGCTCCAACATATGTCCTTACAGTCCTTGGTGCAAAAATAAATAAATATATAAATTATTAGGCACTGGACCACTGCCCTAGAGACATGTGGTCGGGTAGCCAGTGGATCACCATTTCCGATGCTGCAAGTCTGAAGTGGGTAATTTTTTTTTTCATTTGGGCCACGGACCTTAATTGCTTTGTATCCCTGATAAGGTTATAATTAGGAAATAAAATAGTGTCTTCATTTCTAAGGAGCGCGGATAAAGCAACTCCATGCTCCCTTAGTTCCATATTAGCGTTACCATGACTTTGTCCAAAAGTGATGCCAGGCGTGAGGTGATATCATATTGGAATAATTGACAATAATCGTAAGTAAATTCTAAAATGAGGTTATTTGTTTTAATTTAAAGCAGATTCTTTACTTACAGACAGTGTAGGTGTTCAAATACCTGACATGTTTCGGCGTCTACTTCCGCCTTCCCCTACACCTAGACTGTCTGTAAGTAAAGAATCTGCTGTAAATTAGATATTAAGTAGACACAATGAACTTAGTATAACGAGGTTATTTGTTTATTTATTAGTTTATGTATGTATTTGATTGTTTATTCGTTTTTGTGTTTATTTATTATTCATTTATCCGCGTGTCCATTGATGTGTATATATTTATTTATCTGTTAGGTTGTTTATTGGTTAGTTGGTTGGTTGATTGATTTATGTATTTAACTATTTATTTATCTATTTATCTATCCATCCATTTTCCGTACCGCTTATTCCTCATTAGGGTCGCGGGGGGGGGGGGGGGGGGGGGGGGGGGCTGGAGCCTAGCCCAGCTGTCTTCGGGCACGAGGCGGGGTCACCCTCAATTGGTTGCCAGCCAGTTCGCGTCCCGCTCCGGCCTCCCTGTGTGGAGTTTGCATGTTCTCCCCGGGCCCGCGTGGGTTTTCCCACATTCCCAAAACATGCATGGCAGGCAGATTGAACACTCCAAATTGATCTTAAGTGAGAGTGGAAGAGTGACTGTCGTTTGTCTCTGTGTGCCCTGCGATTGGCTGGCAACCAATTCAGGGTGTCCCCCTCCTCGTGCCCGAAGACAGCTGGGATAGGCTCCAGCACCAAAGGTGACCCTAGTGAGGAATAAGCGGTACGGAAAATGGATGGATGTTCATCAAAGTCAAAGTCAGCTTTATTGTCAAATATGCTAATATGCATGACATACAGCACAGATGCAATTAATGTCCTCTCGGACCCAGCGTGCAAGACATGCAGGCACTTATAATGTGGCTAAAAAAGACAATTGACAACAGACAATACATGCAACCTCCGCATGCAAAGTGAGGTAGCTTCGTATGGAAAGTGAGGCAGTGACGTATGTAAAGTGAGGTAGTGACATATGTAAAGTGAGGAAGTGACGTATATAAAGTGACGTAATGTAGTAATGCAAAAACGAACAACAAGAAAGGGTTGAAGTGAGGTCTTGCAGAAAAAAATGAGAAAGAAGAAAAAATAGAGTTCAGGGTGATCGTACAGCATGTAGCGTGTACTCAGAGTTCGGTGAGTGTGGCAGTGGGAAGGGGCAGGCTGGGCAGGGCTGGGAGGGAGTTGAGTCTCCGGACTGCCTGGTGGCAGAAACTGTCCTTGAGCCTGCTGGTCTTGGCTCGGAGACTCCGCAGTCTCAAGAGGCTGTGGGAGGGGTGGGTGGGATCGCCAGCGATCCGGATGGCTCTGCGGGTGAGGCGGGTGTTGTAGATGTCCTGAAGAGGGGGGAGAGAGACACAGATGATCTTCTCAGCTGTCCTCACGATGCGCTGCAGAGTCTTACGGCAGGACACGGTGCAGGCGCCGTACCACACGGTGATACAGCTGGTCAGGATGCTCTCTATGGTACCGCGGTAGAAGGAGGTCGTGATGGGGGTCGGGGCTCCAACTCTTTTGAGCTTGCGGAGGAAGTACAGGCGCTGGTGGGATCTCTTGGCCATTGATGCCGTGTTGTGGCTCCAGGACAGGTCTTCGGATATGTGCACTCCCAGGACCTTGGTGCTGCTCACTCTCTCCACTGCAGCACCGTCGATGGTTAGTGGAGCATGCTGGGGGCGCACTCTCCTGAAGTCCACAACAATCTCCTTCGTCTTCTCCACATTCAGACGAAGATTGTTGTCCTTGCACCACGTGGCCAGGCGGCTGACCTCGTCCCTCTAGGCTGTCTCCTCGTTGTTGTTGATGAGGCCCACCACAGTTGTGTCATCCGCAAACTTTATGAAGAGGTTGGAGCTGGGTGATGATGGTGAGCAGTCGTGCGTGAGCAGAGTGAAGAGGAGGGGGCTCAGCACACACCCCTGGGGGGCCCCTGTGTTCAGCGTGATGGTGCTGGAAGTGTTGTCGCCAACTCTTACTTCCTGTGGTCTCCCCGTCAGGAAGTCCAGCAGCCAGTTGCACAGGGAGGTGCTGATCCCCAGTTTGCTCAGTTTATCGGTGAGTTGTTGGGGGATTATTGTGTTGAATGCTGAGCTGAAGTCGATGAACAGCATTCTGACGTAGGAGTCTCTGGTCTCCAGGTGGGTGAGCGCTGTGTGGAGAGCAGTGGAGATGGCATCATCGGTCGAGCGGTTGGGCCGATATGCAAATTGGAAGGGGTCATGGTTGGGGGGGAGGGCAGCCTTGATGTGGTTCATAACTAGCCGCTCGAAGCACTTCATGAGGATGGGAGTGAGTGCGACCGGGCGGTAGTCATTGTGGCAGGTGGGGGACGACTTCTTCGGGACCGGGATAATGGTGGTGGCTTTGAGGCACGTGGGCACAACAGCCTGGCTCAGAGAGGTGTTGAAGATGTCCGTGAGCATCTATGAGCTCCACTGCGCAGTCTCTCAGAACACGGCCAGGAATGCCGTCGGGACCCGGGGCTTTTCGTGCGTTGGTCCCTCTGAGGGATCGCCTCACGCTGTCCTGGGATAGTGTCAGCACCTGTTCGCCGGGAGGTGGTGGGGTCTTCTGTGCTGGAGTGCTGTTGTCTGCCTCGAAGCGGGCGAAGAAGTCGTTCAGCTGGTTCAGCAGAGTGGTGGAGTTCTCGCAGGTCTGTGGAGTGGGCTTGTAGTCATTTAACCACTTATTCATTTATTTATTGATTGATTTATCTATGTTGTTTAGTTTGTTTTTTACTGGTGGTGAACGTATTCTTATGGCCAGCTCGCACCAAGATCAGTCAAAGGAACGGATGCATCACATTGAAGGTTATAGCAGTTTTGGAACCCAGATTGTCTAAAACTGCTGTAGACCTTGAATCCAAGAACAGGCGCGGACCTAATTCAGTGTACCGAGTCGTATCCCATGCCATCCCATCCAAGTACAAACCAAGTCCATACGTCAACAAGTCGCTCATATGCCAAATTAAAAATATGAAACGTTTCACTCATCCAACTTGCAACTGATGACAAATTGAAGCAGCGGCACCAAAGGTCAGCGTCGGATGTAAAACAGTTTTCAGATTTGGAGTTCCTAGCCAGGAGCCCTTCTGACAGGTTCCTGAATAAGACGTTGTTCCCCCGCTGGCTTCGCCTGGCTAAGGTCTGCTCCCGCCCCCTCTCTCTGTGACGCCGTGACACAGGATTAGCTTTCATTAGAGACGGAGCTGTAATCAGCTTTGGGGCAGAGCGGCAACGGAACAATGGAGGAGGAAGAAAGGATCTGGAAGACGGGGTGCAGGTTTGCTCATATGCTAACACGAAAACCGCCGCATCGCAAAACCACTTCGTCTTAATCAAAAAAAAGTTTTCAGGACAAATGCGGCAGGATGTCTACACTGGGCTGCGCGCTGGTGCGACGAACTGAAAAAGAACCCATTGGGTCGCATCCATAACCATATTTGCTGACATATCGTTTTCTCACAGGCGACACGACGGGCGACAGCACGTCCGCCTCACAGGGCAGAGGTCCAGGTTCGAATCCGGACTCCCGCCTTCCTGTGTGGAGTTTGCATGTCCACCCCGATGCCTGTGTTGCTTTTGTCCTGGTACATTCATTTCCTCCCACATTTCAGAGACATGTATGGTGATTTTAAAAAATTGCTCTAGATTGTAATTAGCTGTGAATGTGAGTGGTGGTTTGTTCGTAAGTGCCCGCGATGAGCTGGCAACATGCGACTGGCTGGCAACCAGTTCAGAATGTATTCGGCCTGCTGCCGCAAGACAGCTGGGTTAGGCTCCCACATGGATATGCAGATCGAATGATGGATGGATGGTGGGATTTAACCTGATGCGTGTTCCACCTTATCTATGCAGGCGGACAGACGTTTGCTGTCCAGTGGTGCCTCTAATTACGAACGGGTCTTCATACGAAATGTTCTCGTAATGAAACACCTCAACAGGAAAATATTGCCTCTACTTACAAAAGAAATTTCAAGATACAAAAGATAAAGATAGAGTATGGCTACCAGTGTAATTTCCGACATACCTGAATGCAAGATACATGGAGCTGCTGTGCCATTGGCTATTACCGAGTATAATCCCAGCATCCCATTGGCAATGAGGGACTTTTACCTTACATGCCTATGGGTGTAGATAGATATTTATGCGTCCATGGAGTGTCTTCGTCATTCACATGAGGTACTAGAATAGTTTTACATAAATGTGACTCACCCAGAAAAACTGTTCACCAGTCAGGGGATTGTTCACTACTGTATACGGATGTTTGCCTTGGTCATTTTCAAAGGATTGTTCAATTCAAAGTCTTCTTTTTTTGCAGTGTGCACAACTCATTAGTTGCGCAATAATCTAATTGTAACATGTATTTTTAACATATTTAGATATATTTTTATGTTCTCAGGGTTTTTGTTTGTTTGTTTTTTTCTTGGATATTGAATGAATTAGGGCATTTCTATGCAAAACACGTCTTGATTTACAAAATTTCTAGTTAAATACCTTCCCGGACCAAATAATTTCATCAGAATCAGAATCATCTTTATTGCCAAGTATGCAGAACACACAAGGAATATGTTTCCGGTAGAACACACTACAATAGTATCATCATCAAAAACTTGCAAAGAGGCACTATACAGCTCCATTTGGGCTACTGTTCAAAGAGTTAATGGCTTGGGGGAAGAAGCTGTTTAAATGTCTGCTGGATTTGGTTCACATGGATCGGTAGCGCCTGCCTGAGGGGAGTAGCTGGAAAAGGTAGTGGGCAGTGTGCGGTGGGTCCAGTAGGATTTTCCGCACCCTAGTTTGGATTCTTGCAATGTGCAAGTCCTCGAGAGTGGGTAGGGCGGTGCCAATGATTTTTTTCCGCCGTCCGAACTGTCCGTTGAAGTCGTATTTTGTCCATTTTTGTGGCGGCCCCCGAACCAAACAGTGATATAAGAATACAGGATGGATTCGATGATATGTGTAGAAATGTTGCACCACCTCCTGTGGCAGGCCATGCTTCTTTAGAAGCATCTTCATAAGAGGTAGAGGTACCGCTGTCTGTACCAGGAGGACCATTAAAAAAAATGCACTCACACAAGTGTGACTGGATGACGTTTTTTCGAGCACACATTGAAAAAAATGGCCGCATTTTTGAGGACACCGAGACGTGAACAGCATTGCAGTGTTGCCTGCAGGGTTGGTGCTAGCTGAAAATGATTGGCAGGAGTAGATGTGAGAAGAGTTTGGCCCAGTTTGTTTAATTGAATTTCTATTCAGTCGATAGCTTTTACTGAACCTCAAACTAAAGGCCGCTTGCAGTGGAAAGAAATGCAAATGAACCACGTAGGAGGTAACGTTTCTCACTTTATACCACCGACTTATGTAGGGGTGAACTAAAAATTGGCCCGGTTCAGCTTTGTCATATTTACTGGCAACCTTTTTTTAATGAAATCCCTTTGATGACTGTTCAAAAAACATGTGCAGTCATGAGAGCCTCCCAAACAACAAATTTCACAATTTGCATTCCGTGTATATTATCGGTAACATGATTTGTGACTTAGAGAGGTTCAGTCTACATTTTGCATCTTTCATTTCATTGTTGATGGTTGTGACACTGTAACCTTTCGAGAAGCACTTGGCGATATATTTTGAAAAACACCACATTTACAATCCTATTTTTGTTTAACAAATCTGCATATAGCGCTCCTCACAGATTTATTTAGACAGAAAATAACGCGAAAGCACCGGCAAAAAGTTCATGAGTGACAGCGTAAGATGGCTGGCGTTGGTTTCATTTCTGTTCTGGAGACAAAGTGGAATTGTGCGTCCATTCGCACAAATCCGTAAGCGGCACAGACCATAGAAAAGCAACATCGAGGTTGATTGACACGAGCGAGGGGACATAAAACAAGAGTCACACAGAGCTCACGCTCTCCGCACTGTGGGAAATGTGACGTTTGAAATATCATCCAAAATCTTCAATTTCTTCTGTTAACTGTGCGATGTGTTTTCCGACAGGCCTCTGTGCCGCCTGGGGATTTGGCAGTGCAATGTGGGACTACACTTGGGGTGAAGATCAATGAACCAATAGATGGTGGAGATGTACCGACTGGGTAGCAAAAACTTTCCATCTATGCGATACACGGCTTTCAACACCTAAGAAACAGCAAAGCGAGAAAGAGATTTGTCTGCGTGTTTGTCTTCCCATCAGGGACAAAAAGAGGCTTTTGCAGATGCACAGACCACCATTGTGAGTTGGCCCGCCACCCTCCATCGAGCTGTCAACTGGTGCTTGTTGTGGGAGGGACTAACAAGTCGGTTCTATTGCAAACATATGTCCCCAACTCACCCTGGAGAGCTCAGCCGGTGCTGCTTGTTTGAGTGAGGCGTCAGACCCAATGTGGTGCAATCAGAGTTCTTGTCAAAAAAACCTCTAGTGTCCAAAGGTTTGGAAAGTAAAACTGAATAAGCACATCATAACAAAGAGTTAATGCATCTAAAATTTCACCTGGAGGCTTCATATGATTTTTATGGTCTATTCTATGGACAACAATTCTAGGAATTGGGTCGAATAATTGTTTGCACTTCTCGACTCCGCTATTCTCTCTACACATTCACAGTTTGTCTCGAGCATAAATATGTCTGAACAGGCGTGGTCGTACCTCCCAAGGACTCCCACTAGAAGATAACAACTCCTTGTCCTTTAAAAAAAAAGGAATTGTATTCCACTCTCCAACTATCACGCATGTCTGTTAATTGGGACAAGCCCAGCTCAGGATGCAGGAATAGCACCTTCAGATATGTGAGAAAGAATTTAACCGAGGCAATGTAGAAAAAAAACAAATATATATATATATATATATATATATATATATATATATAATGATCAAACAAATAAACATATACATAAATATATAAATAAATACATAAATAAATAGGGATGTAATTTGACTGGAATGCCACATTGCGCTTCATCGAAACGTGCAGTGGGTTTTGAGGTTGACTTTTATTCCTGGCATAGCGACAGCGGTTTTTCAGGACAGGTGGCAAGGCAATGGGATAGCGCAGCCAGCCACCTCCTCCCCGTCGCTTCTTGCAAAAACAACATGAGCCCTAAAAATCCCCCACCGCTTCTTGATCCCCCAACTTTTATCCACACCCACCTCTAAAAACACCGTAGCTGTATCAGGGCTGCGCCGGTGTGGGTGTGACGGTTGCTCCCGTTCCTGTCAGTCGTACCCAACAGCCAAGAACTGAATGGGCATGAAGAAAAAAAAATAGCTAGACGAGGTTGGCTGATAAAAGACTTGAATCTCTAACAAGCATAGGAATTCTGAGTCAGCATTGGCTAAGAGTGAATGCGCACACCTTGTCTCGCTGTTACCAGATCCCCAGCCGTGCTCTATAAAACCGGAGAAGGTGTGACGGAGCCCCTGAAGTAGCAGGCGATTATGCAAACCCTATGGGCTAAAAGGAACCGGAGAGTAAATCACCCCCTCACCCCCACCCCACTCGCTCTGCCGCCAGCCTGACCTCCATACTGCAGCGAGAGCACTTTCCAAATTCACTGGCAGCGTATTATGCAGAAGACGCCATCTGTGCGGGCTTTACCGGCAGCCGTGAGATTAGAGGTAGTTCGCGCCACATTCGCGAGCCGCCGTTCGGTCGTGACGAAGGCGACGTCATCGAGGGCCCAGACCTCTGTTCCAAAAGCCTGGTTGAAGTCATATTTCTTGACAGTATTAGCTAAGGGAACATATGGCGGATACTCTGCCAGTTTGCGGTGTCACAACACATTTTATTTATTTTCCTTCGAAACAATTACGGCTGAATGGAGACAGTCCTGGTTGGATGTATACTCCATCTGTTTCGGCCACAAAATGAGGAGAGCTAGCTCTCAAACAAAGAAAAATAAAAGAAGCCTCCCAGATCATGTCACATTGTGTCATTTCAACAAGTATTTTTTTGGGGTGAGGATGGTGCAGACAAACTTGATGATCGGTTTCAAATAACTTTGTTACACTCTCTGCAGGCGGACGTGTTGATTGGTACTTCACTTTGGCTGTACCCAAGGCGGTGCGCCTCGTTCTTCACGGGGGGGTCGGATTACATTCTGTACAGGACGACTGGTTCAAGCCATCAAGCGTGTTTTGTTGTTACGACATGGCTTTAACGTAGAGACGTTGCAAAAGTGCAAGTCAGCTGCTCAAGCTCAACCGCATGATAGTTTTCGTTCAGTGACAGTACACTAACCCCAAAATGAAACGGCAGTGACATTTGTCCATAGGAAGGGCAGAAAAAAAGATTACTTGAACTACGTCTGTGTAAGCTCTCAGTCGTACAGGAGTGGTCCATCGATGAGAAGGTTTCTTCAGCCGTCATCTGTACAAAAGTGAAGGTTTCGGACGTTTCGCCTCCTATCCAAGAGGCTTCGTCAGCGAACTAAAGTCTGACTGGTCGTATCGGCCCCATTTATATATCCCTAATGTCCAGACATGGTGGCGCCGGACACAGCTATGATAGGTCCCTACTCTCAGGTTGGGAGGGGCGGGGGACCCCTCTCTGTGGCCCCACTGATTGTTCCTACATTCCTGACTAACGATTGGCCTATTACCCCCACTGCCTCCGGTATCACCTCATCAGCATAACGACCCTCATCAGCATTGCGAAAGTTGCCTAACCTGTTTTGCCTAAGCAGGCTATTGTATGAATGATCCAAATTGAACCTCACCCCACCAGACCGATTTAACGAAGGATTTTGTTGTTTTATAAGAATCGCTTCTTTTACGCCCCTTTCAAACCATCTATGTTCTTTCGCTAAGATTTTAACCTCATTGTCGTCAAATGAGTGGTTGCTAGCTTTTAGGTGCAAATGTACTGCCGATTGAGGCCCACTAGTATTATCCCTGCGATGTTGATAAAGTCTTTTTTTGAGAATTTGTTGAGTCTCCCCAATGTACTGCTCTTTACAATTTTCATTCTTACAATGTATGGAATAAACTACATTACTTTGTTTTTCATTTGGTAGCCTATCTTTTGGATGCACTAATTTTTGCCTTAACGTGTTTATCGGTTTGAAATAAGTAGGAATTTTATGTTGCCAAAGGACTCTTTGTAATTTTTCAGAAACTCCTGCAATGTACGGTACTGCTACTCCTCTCCTTTTTGAATCTTGAGAATTATTGGTTTCGTTCGCTATTCTTTCTTTCTGACATTTGTTGAATGACCACTGAGGATACCCACAGTTAGTGAGTGCTCTCCTGATATGTTTTGACTCCTTTTCTCTACCTTCAGTGCTAGTTGGTATTAGTTTAGCCCTATGCTGGAGGGTTCTGATAACTCCTAGTTTATGTTGTAAAGGGTGGTTAGAGTCAAAAAGTAAGTATTGGTCAGTGTGCGTAGCCTTCCTGAAGACTTCTGTTTTTAGCGCTCTGTCCTCTTTTATAATTATAATAAAAAATTAATATAAGTCTTCAGGAAGGCTACGCACACTGACCAATACTTACTTTTTGACTCTAACCACCCTTTACAACATAAACTAGGAGTTATCAGAACCCTCCAGCATAGGGCTAAACTAATACCAACTAGCACTGAAGGTAGAGAAAAGGAGTCAAAACATATCAGGAGAGCACTCACTAACTGTGGGTACCCTCAGTGGTCATTCAACAAATGTCAGAAAGAAAGAATAGCGAACGAAACCAATAATTCTCAAGATTCAAAAAGGAGAGGAGTAGCAGTACCGTACATTGCAGGAGTTTCTGAAAAATTACAAAGAGTCCTTTGGCAACATAAAATTCCTACTTATTTCAAACCGATAAACACGTTAAGGCAAAAATTAGTGCATCCAAAAGATAGGCTACCAAATGAAAAACAAAGTAATGTAGTTTATTCCATACATTGTAAGAATGAAAATTGTAAAGAGCAGTACATTGGGGAGACTCAACAAATTCTCAAAAAAAGACTTTATCAACATCGCAGGGATAATACTAGTGGGCCTCAATCGGCAGTACATTTGCACCTAAAAGCTAGCAACCACTCATTTGACGACAATGAGGTTAAAATCTTAGCGAAAGAACATAGATGGTTTGAAAGGGGCGTAAAAGAAGCGATTCTTATAAAACAACAAAATCCTTCGTTAAATCGGTCTGGTGGGGTGAGGTTCAATTTGGATCATTCATACAATAGCCTGCTTAGGCAAAACAGGTTAGGCAACTTTCGCAATGCTGATGAGGGTCGTTATGCTGATGAGGTGATACCGGAGGCAGTGGGGGTAATAGGCCAATCGTTAGTCAGGAATGTAGGAACAATCAGTGGGGCCACAGAGAGGGGTCCCCCGCCCCTCCCAACCTGAGAGTAGGGACCTATCATAGCTGTGTCCGGCGCCACCATGTCTGGACATTAGGGATATATAAATGGGGCCGATACGACCAGTCAGACTTTAGTTCGCTGACGAAGCCTCTTGGATAGGAGGCGAAACGTCCGAAACCTTCACTTTTGTACAGATGACGGCTGAAGAAACCTTCTCATCGATGGACCACTCCTGTACGACTGAGAGCTTACACAGACGCATTGCTGCCAACTTTGGGAGAGACATCCTTCTGCTGGTACGTAACTTAGAAAAGGCCACCTTTAAATTAGCTGATTTAAAGAACCACCTCAGATTCAATCTTAGATGTAGACAGAGCCGGTTAATTCCTAAATGCTTGAAGCAAGCACCCCTGGAACCCGGATACTTAGCCGATAAAATGCAACAAAATTATACTAGGAAAATTCTAAATTTGCGAATTAGGAGACTTAACATAGAGATAAAAAACAAACAGTCAGAAATAGAAACTTATTATCAGCGATTACAAACTAAACTTACCCACAAAATCTATCAGGAAGTGTGTGAATTTACTAAATCCGGTTATATGAGGCACCACAGCAAAACCAAAGAGAGACAAAAGGGTAAATTTCAAAAATTACTTTTACTGAAACAATCTCAGCTACTGGTAAACACGCGAAAAATTAGGAATGTACAGTTTGCAAGGGAGAATTGGATCAAAAATTTGTCAGACACAGATCTCTCAGAGACAGAAAAGGCGGTACTTACCAAAGGTTTAAATTTCTCAGTGACTCCTAAAACTATACCTACAATAGATTATATCACAGCTACTGAATCGGCTATTAAAAATAACAAACTTTCGTATGCAGAGGCAGATGATCTACGCATTAAAATATCAGCTCTTCTCAGTAGTGCCAAACTTCCTCCGTCCAACATAACATTAGAAGAGAGAAAGGCGTTAACTACTCTACAAAAAGACAAAAATATTACTATTTTGCCAGCAGACAAGGGCAGATGCACAGTGCTTCTCAACACATTGGATTATGAAGACAAAATAAATAGGTTAATCAGTGATTCTAACACGTATGAGCAACTAAAAAGGGACCCTTCCAATAGATACAAGAAAGAAATTATTGACTGTCTCCAAAAGTTAGAGAAAGGAAAACATATAGACAAACAGATGTATTTTAGATTATACCCGGGAGAGGCCACGCCATGTATCTATGGCCTGCCAAAAATACATAAAGAAGGGTTCCCCCTCAGACCCATTGTGTGTAGCATTGACTCCTCTACATACAATGTAGCCAAATATTTAAAAACTATTTTAGCTCCGTTGGTTGGTAACACTGAATATCACGTAGAGAATACCACAGGGTTTGTAGAGAGGATCAAAGACCTCATATTGGAACCTGAGGAAACTTTGGCATCATACGATGTGACTTCTCTCTTTACATCTGTCCCAACCCCAGCAGCAGTCTCAGTGGTGAGGACGAGGCTGCTGGCGGATGTTTCTCTGCATGAAAGAACCAAACTTAAACCGGATCACATCTGCCAATTATTAGAAATCTGCCTTAATACTACGTATTTTCAATTTCGGGAAAAATTTTATAAACAAATTCATGGTTGTGCTATGGGCTCACCAGTTTCACCCATAGTGGCTAATCTTTACATGGAA
Source organism: Hippocampus bargibanti (assembly GCF_051943395.1). Lineage (NCBI taxonomy): Eukaryota > Metazoa > Chordata > Actinopteri > Syngnathiformes > Syngnathidae > Hippocampus > Hippocampus bargibanti. The sequence goes on along the minus strand of NC_142735.1, from coordinate 27,544,045 downwards.
GAGATGGAGAAACAGGCCCTCACATCCTTCCCAGGGACAAAACCTAGACACTGGTTTAGATATGTGGACGATACTTTTGTCATAATTAAGAAACAAGAAATTCAATCCTTCACAGATCACCTCAACTCTGTAGACTTCAACATTAAATTTACTCGTGAGGACATTCAAGAGAACCGACTAGCCTTCTTGGATTGTAAAGTAATTATAAAAGAGGACAGAGCGCTAAAAACAGAAGTCTTCAGGAAGGCTACGCACACTGACCAATACTTACTTTTTGACTCTAACCACCCTTTACAACATAAACTAGGAGTTATCAGAACCCTCCAGCATAGGGCTAAACTAATACCAACTAGCACTGAAGGTAGAGAAAAGGAGTCAAAACATATCAGGAGAGCACTCACTAACTGTGGGTACCCTCAGTGGTCATTCAACAAATGTCAGAAAGAAAGAATAGCGAACGAAACCAATAATTCTCAAGATTCAAAAAGGAGAGGAGTAGCAGTACCGTACATTGCAGGAGTTTCTGAAAAATTACAAAGAGTCCTTTGGCAACATAAAATTCCTACTTATTTCAAACCGATAAACACGTTAAGGCAAAAATTAGTGCATCCAAAAGATAGGCTACCAAATGAAAAACAAAGTAATGTAGTTTATTCCATACATTGTAAGAATGAAAATTGTAAAGAGCAGTACATTGGGGAGACTCAACAAATTCTCAAAAAAAGACTTTATCAACATCGCAGGGATAATACTAGTGGGCCTCAATCGGCAGTACATTTGCACCTAAAAGCTAGCAACCACTCATTTGACGACAATGAGGTTAAAATCTTAGCGAAAGAACATAGATGGTTTGAAAGGGGCGTAAAAGAAGCGATTCTTATAAAACAACAAAATCCTTCGTTAAATCGGTCTGGTGGGGTGAGGTTCAATTTGGATCATTCATACAATAGCCTGCTTAGGCAAAACAGGTTAGGCAACTTTCGCAATGCTGATGAGGGTCGTTATGCTGATGAGGTGATACCGGAGGCAGTGGGGGTAATAGGCCAATCGTTAGTCAGGAATGTAGGAACAATCAGTGGGGCCACAGGGAGGGGTCCCCCGCCCCTCCCAACCTGAGAGTAGGGACCTATCATAGCTGTGTCCGGCGCCACCATGTCTGGACATTAGGGATATATAAATGGGGCCGATACGACCAGTCAGACTTTAGTTCGCTGACGAAGCCTCTTGGATAGGAGGCGAAACGTCCGAAACCTTCACTTTTGTACAGATGACGGCTGAAGAAACCTTCTCATCGATTACTTGAACTAGTGACAAAATGTGAACTAGTTTCAATCCCAATTCCCTGCTAGCCTGTTCCCCCAAAATGTCTTGGCTTTGTGAACAAAATGCTAAAATATTGCCATGACTTGGTTCCATTCGATTCAATGTGAAACATGGCTCAGGCTTCATTGCATCTCCGCTAAAGTGGTCTCATTGCTCGCCGCAATATTCCAAAGAGCGGGTGTTTCCCCACCTACGAGCTCGACCGGCATCGGGGATCAAACGATGGCTCAGCGACATTCGGTACTCCCCGGCGATGCAAAGAAGAATGATCAATGGGAGCCGTGGGAGATGCTAACTTCCATGTAATCTGGAGGCTCACTCTAAAATGGTCTGATGAGATGTGTGATTGCCTGGCAACGGCTGAGACCAAAATCCTAAGGAACGGGCTTCATTTCCTGAGGATTGGGGACACTTTGCTTGCCCTTGGGTTAAAGTTACAGAAGACAAAAAAAAGGATACCCCAGCTTGTTCGACAGTGATCAGTGGTGTTGACAACTGCGTTAGCATTGAAACGTGCAGTTGTGTTTACATCTATTAGCTAGGTTTTTTTTTGTCATTCATTTGGGGCTTTTTGTGGCTTTGTTATAGTATTCGATGAGAAGGTTTCTTCAGCCGTCATCTGTACAATTTTGAAGGTTTCGGACGTTTCGCCTCCTATCCAAGAGGCTTCGTCAGCGAACTAAAGTCTGACTGGTCGTACTCTCCCCCCAACCTGAGAGTAGTGACCTATCATAGCAGTGTCCAGCGCCGCCATGCCTGGACATTAGGGATATATAAATAGGGCCGATACGACCAGTCAGACTTTAGTTCGCTGACGAAGCCTCTTGGATAGGAGGCGAAACGTCCGAAACCTTCACATTTGTACAGATGACGGCTGAAGAAACCTTCTCATCGATGGACCACTCCTGTACGACTGAGAGCTTACACAGACGTATTGTTATAGTATTACAAAAACAATAAATAAATAAATGGAGCAATGAAGCAAAGAATAAATATGAAATTATAAATAAAATAATAAAACAATATAAATATCCAAACATGAAATGTCTAAAGATAATTACGGCAAATAAATAAATAAATAAATAAATAAATAGTCACAGATAACATGCATGGTTCGCCTTGCCCATTACGGTTAGTCGTGCTTTCTGTTGTTGTGGTATTAAAATATACACATACACCAGCAGTCCTCCCCCAAAATCTAAGCGGTGTCATTCGGCAGCATCAAGAAGTGCAAATGCAGAAAAATATTCAAATCCCAAAACCGGCTGCTCACTTCTGAGCACCACGTGGAACAAGAAGCTTAGCTCGAAGCGGGGCAGCCTGTGATCGGTGCATGCCCAACCAATGTAAACAAACCTTGAGGCATGTGCTCACCCCCCAGCTGTATTTGTATAGCTGGAGTTTCTCTTTTGTCCCCACAATGAGGTTAGTGAGCTAATGGCACCTGAAAGAGGGCGAAACCTTTCCCTCAGGGTGTCTTATCAAACGGCAGGTGGAGCAAGGAAAAAGGACAGAAAAGTGTTGTGGAAAAAAATACTAATTAAAAAAAAAAACCTGTGATGAACACTTTTCGTCTGTAATTAGGGCTTTTCCCAATTGGCCACATTTTTGCTCATTTGCTGAATGGCTGTGACATATAAAATCTACAAAATCCTCCGTGTTCAAAACTGCAGCCTCATCTAATTGCCATTAAAGCCATCGATGCCATTAGCAGATTACAAAAAAGGAGGGATGGTAAGCAAAACTCCAAAGTGAACCTGTAGTGGAATGCGGTGCGACAACCCTTGAGGACAAATGGGAATAGCAGTGCGTTGACAGCTGATATGTAACATTTAACACCCCGAATGCAGGGAAATTCAAACCTCTGCGCACGTTCACAGACACAAGCCTGATCAAATCTTTTGCCATTTGACATGCCCTGCACATGATTACGATAGGAAGAGGGAAAGTGGTCTCCAAATGAAAATCCTGAGTGTGTGTTTCAAAATAGCATGTAGGGGCTTGCCCCTGTCCGCGCGCCACAGAAATTATACTTCAGGTATGTTTTCCCTGCATGATAATAAGGGCAAAGTAACAACCGTGTGTTGTGTGTGTGTGTGTGTGTGCGTGCGTGCGTGCGTTCGTGTGTGTGTGTGTGTGTGTTCTCTGAGGAGACACAAAGAGTCAGACAGCACTAAGGTGTGACATCTGGTTCATTAAAACTTGATATTGAATAACTCAAAAGATGACGCTTCGTCTTTGGCGCCATTTAAAAAAAGAAAGAGGGAGAGAGCAAAAGAGAGAGACACCAGAACAAGGAAAGCTGACATACTGACCTAATTCCAAGACAGCTTGCTGACTACGAATGGGTATAGAACACAGGTGTCAAAGTCAAGGCTCGGGGGCCAAATTTGGCCCAGCACATCATTTTATTCAGTCGGCGAAATCAAATCTAAATCGTGAAATTCCATGATGCTTGCTAAAGTGTGAACCTAAATTTCAAATTGTCCCATGTAAGCCGCAATAACAGTCATGTTTCTTGATTTCAAATTTGAAAAATAGTTATTCGTTAACTCATTCACTTCCATTCCCAAATGTATTCAGGATTTGAAAAGCATGGCGTGGAGCGCCATTCCCGAATTTGTTCGGGTCATGGTTTTTCTTGCAGGAAGGGGGGGGGGGGGTGCTGATAAAGATCTGGTCAGACCTCTGGCAATGTTTTCCCCTTCCACGAGGGGGCAGCATTTGCCTTTTTCCCATGTTAGTGGTTTGTTACAGCTTCAGCTGTTGTTATAGTGCTCTTTAAAGGACAACAGAAGTCACTGTTTTGTTTTTTAACTGACACCAGAAAAACGTTTTATAGCATCTAAAATACCCAAAACACACAGTATGATATTTTTAGTCAAATGTAAAACACCAATAAAAATGCAAATGCAAAACACCAATAAAAATGACCTAAAAAACTACTAAAACCTCCAGACCTATAAAACCAGGGATGAGAATGACAAATGTGAAAAAAGTCTGGAAAAAAAGGCGGGGATGCACACACACATATACCTTTTATATACCGTTGTACATACAAAAGTTTACTGCTAGCTGGCCTGCACACTGCTCATTAGCTTGCACGCTTGCTTTCTGCTGCCAGTAGTATATTGATGCTAACATTAGCATGGGGCCTGTCATAGTGCCACTGACATTCGACTGTTTCATTGATGGTATTGTTTCATTGCAAATTAGAATATATCAAATTAGAACCTGTTCTCTCCACAAAGGCGAATCAACCTGATTTTTTTTTACTCGTCCGCTTATTTAAAAGGGGGCGTTTACCTGTTTCGACATCAACGGCACCTAAGTCAAGATCATCCAATCAAAATGGCGCTTTCCGCCAACCGGCGTCAGTATCATCCAATCAAAATTGTGCTTTCCGCCAACACAAGCCGAAACAGAAATGAACAGCAAAAAAAGCGAGAATACATACCGTAAAGTCTCGTTATATCGATATCGTTTATATTGATAATACTGCTTATTACGACACTATTTTCATTTCCCGTGCACATTTCTAGTATTTTTATGTATAATTAGTTCCGTTTAGTACGATTCGTGGTTCTTACGATAATCCGGTTACTATGGTGCTCTTTTTCATCTCCCGCCGGCCATTTTGCTATGTTTATATCGATACACGCCATCGGTCGCGCCATTGGTCGACTTGGTCACGTGAGTTTGTTACGTGACCAGCTCCTGTGTAGCAGAGCCATTTTCATTTTCAGACGCCAGCTCGTGTGTAGCAGACGAGATTGAAGTGTTTGTGTTAAAAGGTAAAAATGGGAAGCAGAAGACGATTGATGACTTGCATACATAATACAGTAAGATGTAAGTGTTGCAGTTTCCCTGTTGTGTTATGTACATGCTCACTGTACTTTATATGAATGCAATCGTTTTTTGCAACAATCTTTCTTGTTTTGTCTGCTGAAGCGTGATGATTTTGAAAATTACCATACATTCCATACTGTGTATTAAAGGACAACCGATGTCACTTTTTATTCAAATGCAAAACACCAATAAAAATGACTTCACGCCAAGACGTCTTGCATTGATTGTGAATCCAAACAATGGCTTCAGATTCGGATAATATGCTTTCTTGTTACACATCCAGTTAGAGGAAAGCATACATGTTTGCAATCGATTAAAGAATTATATGCAAATTGGCGTTTTCATGTTTATGTTTGTTACAGTAATTATAAGTGCCTTGCATGCTGGGTCCGAGAGGACAGTAATTTCATCTGTGCTGTATGTCATGCATATTAGCATATTTGACAATAAAGCTGACTTTGACTTTGACTTTGATATGTGCCATTTTGAGGCAACATTGGGGGAACATCTCTCACCCAAAAAAAAGAGGCACAAAATGGCGAGCTCATGGCCAGCTCCGTTTCTTATATGGCGCTTGGATGCCCTCTTTTGGCAGCTTTTGTTAATGCAGTTCGGCGCAGGACGGATATATCGACAGTACGGTTATATCGACATTTTTTCTAACTCCCGAGAATATCGATATAACGAGACTTTACTGTATTTCGTTTTATCTGGCCATTTGGTCTGAAAAACTCGGAAATCCGCCGATCGTCAGAAAATTGTCATGCCTGTATAACTTGGGAATTAACTTTAATTCTGATGAAAGAAGAGAAGGTTTCTTACGCTGAATTGAATGTTTATGTAGTCCTAAAACGCAATATTCTGTGGGTCCTTCAATTTGAGTGAAAATGACAAAAACCCTGGCACTAGAGTGGACTCATTTTTGGACATTGTCTGTCAGTGAATGAGTTAAAAAAATGACATTGACATTTTTGTAAGCCAGGCAGAATCTGAAATTATATGTGTTTAAATCTACCAAGTTTAATTGTTTTTTTGCTGTCAGTATGACAGTCCACAAAAAAGCTTGAAGCAATCACACTAGGCCTCTTATTTGGAGAACGGTGCGAGGCAGATTGGCGTTGTCATATTATTATCATTATTATTATTAATAATAATATTATTATTTTCCAATCAAACATCAATTCTGAAATGTTGATTTAGCCGAGACGTGATCCAAGCGTGTTATGCCAGTGAAACAGTGTGCGCGAACCTAAATCCATCCACACAAGCTCGTTATCCCAGGGATGGTGAAGAAAGAGATTTACAACCACCACTCGAACCAGCGAGCTGGCAGCTCACTGAGTTAGCCTCTTCTCACCCCACCTCCCCACTGCCACCTTGTCTAAAAGTAGACTTCCTTCCGCATGGTGTCCACACACAGACTCTCTTAAAGGACAACCGACACCATTTCTTTCTTTCCTAACTGACATCAGAAAAACGTTTTATAGCATCTAAAATACCCAAAACACGCAGGCTGACATTTTTAGTCAAATGAAAAACACCAATAAAAATGACTTAAAGTGGCCAAAAACTACTTCGAAATGAAACCGGAAATTGCCAGTTTCAGAAGGTCCCGCCCCCTTGTTCGTGACGTCACGCCAAGACGTCTTGCCTTGCTCGAGAATCAAAACAATGGCTTCAGATTCGGAGAAGATGCTTTCTTGTTACTCATCCAGTTATGAATATGATTCAAATACAGTAAAGTCTCGTTATATCGATATTCAAGGGAGTCCGAAAAAATATCGATATAACCGGGACTATCGATATATCCGACCCTGTTTGCATGTAATTTTCTCCGTGCGTGCATAGAAATAGTATTGATATAACCGGGACTATCGATATATCCGATATCGATATAACGAGACTTTACTGTAGTTCTGAAGAGGAAAGCATAGATGTTTGCAATCGATTAAAGAAGTTATTCCGTGTCATTTTGAGGCATCTGGACTGAAATGTAGCGTCCCAGAAAATGCACAAGATGGCTCCGTTGGGTATGGGTTGGTTTGTTTGCTGGGAATTTGTGTCAGCTCGTATCAAATAGTAGTCTTACTGCAACAGACAATGATTCACCATCGCATTATTTATGTGTTTTCCTTCTAATTTCGCCATCAAGACCTATTAACATGAAGTTTCAGACCAAACAAAGTACCAAAAAATGAATGCAATTTTGGGTACAAATGAATGCATTTTTGGGTGTGTCGCTTTCTCGGTCAGTGACAATACCTGCCGTGTCGACACGGTAGATATCGTCACCAACTCAAAAACAAGACTTCCTGAATATTCAGCGTGAGTCTTAGAACGCAAAACATATGCGGTGGAATCATTGTAAAATAGTAGTCATTTGAAGTGATTAGAAGTCATTTGAAGTGATTTTACAAATTATGGACACAACTTGTCCGCGGGCGTCGGTTGTCCTTCAAGGCATGGAATGTGAGACCCAGGGCATCTAGTAATATTTGTTGTCATATTATTTGTTATTTTGTTTTTTTGGTTCTTTTCACTTCAAGACGGCGCCGGGAGAGTGGCTGCCTTTCCAAGCAGCTCATGTATTTCTCCACTGCGAGACTAATAAAGGGAAATCCAATCCAATCCAATATTGTCTCCCTTCCAAATTGTTATTTTTTTGTCAATGGCCAATGCTCCTCAACACCCCTCCAACATCTAAAATAAAAATGTGGCGAATTGATATCTCGTGGCCATGAGATGAAAGCCCCAAAATGCTTTGCATCTGCAGAGAAAACAATTGGCGATGTCAAAACGGGCACAAGAGCTCGTATTCATACTCTGCGTCGTCAATTCACAAGCTGCCCCTTCATCTTTTTGAGCCCCCCTCCCCGTCCATTTGTTCACATGAATTAGCAGGCGTCATCCAACAGAGTCAGATTACAACCTCTGAGCGGAGCCGCCGTTATCCCCCTAGATGGAGCTTAATCTGGCCAAATCCGACGCTTTGCCGCGCCCTAAATCCACAACGGAGCCTAATTCTTTCTTAATCTAATGAGCGACAAAGCTTGGAAGGAGGCACCTTCACGACACCGTGACGTGACCGAGGATGGGGGTAGGGTGTGGGTCAAGCCCCATGAAGAATCTGAGTACCTCCCTTCAGCCATTTTATCTGAAATGACTACATATACAGTGATACCTCGTCTTACGAACGCTTTAGCTCACAAACACTGCGCTTTACGAACATTAAATTTGCGAGAATATAATCTTGGCATACTAACTCGTTTTCGGCGGATGAACAGAAGCACACTGCACCGCGGTGGCTGGCGGACTAGTTTTCGGCAGATGAACACCAAACCACACGGTCAAAAAGCGCCATGGTGGCTGGCGGACTAGTTTTCCACACCCCCTTTGATTGCAGACATGGTTTGCTATCGAGTGGAGCACTTTTCCTATTATGGGACCGAAAAAGACCCCACCACAGGCTAGAGTTAAGATGAATAGGACACCAAAGAAAATTACGATCAAGCAGAAGGAGATCATCGAAAAATACTACCAAGGTGTGCGTTTGTGTGATTTAGTGTCCCAGAGCCAGTATCCTAAGTCAACCATTGCTATGTGTGGCTAAGGGTGTTTCTGTGTTGTCTAAGCAACGGTCTCGGGCAATAGAAGAGGTTGCAAAACTTCAGTTGATTTGGATTAACGAAAATCAGATAGCAGGGGACATTGTGAGTGAGGGTATCATCGCCAAGAAAGCATGGCAACTTCACTCGGATATCATCAAGAGGAAACTACATCAACAATCAGAATCAGAATCAATCACAAAGGTAAATAAAACAACTTTATTAAAAAGTATAGTTTATTTCTTTAATTACAATACAATAGCACATTTATTATACATAAAATAAGGTATATTTTGTGTAGTTTTAAGATTATTTAGTCGAAATTTGTGTTTTTTGGGGATTTGGGAATGGATAAATGTTTGGCAGACGAACTTTTCGACTTACACACACTTTTTGGGAACCAATTAAGTTTGTAACCTGAGGTATCACTGCATTTCTAATTTACTTACAAATGTATTCTGGAGAGTGAAATATCCAACGACACTTGAACACATCTCATATCAGATGTGCATCGCAAGACGACAAAGTTTGTGGCGAGCTGCTAAGGATGGAGACGTGGGCTGCTATCATACAATGGTGGTTTCTTTGTGTCATAGATTAGAAACAGTGGCTCTCTAAATTTATTAAATTTAAATTAAAAAAAAATAGAGAACATCAGGCTCCGTTTCACTTCTTTTTTTTCCAACATAACACCGCAGCTCTCGCTCTACGCAACTCCGATGGACACACCTCCTTTTTGGTAACCCAGAACAGTCTTTTACAAGAGTTATTCAGATAACTCTAGCACAAAGAACATGCTAACAAGTTTACCAAAATATCAGGTTTTACTCCAAATCACCAAATCCAAGGAAATCTTCATCCTCGGTGTCACTTTTAAATAACATCCCCAACTCGGCAGGTAGACAAGGCGCCACTTCCTCTTCTCTGCGCTCTTGCGGTTTAATGTGAAAATAACATGTGAAATGATATACAGTAATAAAAAAAGCATATATAAATCGCTCCGATTTATAAATCGCACCCCCGACCAAACTATGAAAAAAACTGCGATTTATAATCCGAAATATACGGTATGTATTTATGCATTTATTTATGTATTGATTTATGTATTTATTTATTAATGTGTGATTTACGTATTTATGTATATGTTAATGTATTTATTTATTCATGTGTGATTCTTTATTTAGTTATTTATTTTTAGGTGAGGCTGGATTCTTTATTTACACATGTATTTATTTATTTATTTATTTATGCAGTTTTTTAAAATATATTTATTTGTTTATTTTTAAGGTAAACAAATCATGAGTATGAGTGTGCAAAGGAGGAGGGTACCATGTGCTCATCTGAAATCCCCGTTACGCTTGAGGGGTAAAAATTCAGAAGCGCTTGTACTCAGTCCCGCTGCATACCGGCCACCTTAAGCGCTGCCAATGATGGATGGTATGACAGGAAGTGTCAAATCCAAGTGTGATTGATTTGAAAGGCAGGTTGCTTGTATCTCATAAAGTGGTTTCATGTCAGTCATAAATAAACTCAGAGGAGATGATGTACTGTCATTGCATATCTAGATGCTTTCATCGTGATTACTTAAAACGTTCAACGTGGGTATGAAATGTGAGGCAATGGCAAGATTCTCCTGAAGAGTTGGCAAAACAGAAACAAATGGAAGATCAAATCGCAAATGGCGAATGCACCCCAAAGTAATCCAAGTCAACTTCCAACTCTGCATAAATGTTCCAAATCAATTTTGAATCAAAACGACAGAAAATCCACTCTGTGGTGTACACACAAGCAGAAGCATCCGATGAAGATTCTGATAAAATATGTGCGTCTCGTTTACGTTCTGGACTAAAAGATGACTTCACTTGGCTGGAGGTTTATTACATCCAGCTAGAAGAGCTCTGCAGCACACACCCCTAAAAACGCACACACGTCAGGTAGCCTCCCGGCCAAAGTCAAATTGTCAAATTCGATCCGTCTCTGCTTATGGAGGTATGGTCATCGGTGCGCCTTGGTGCATGTTATGTGTTTTCCTTCTAATTTCGCCATCAACAAAGTACCGCAAAATGCATTGTGTGTGCTTTTCTCGGTAAGGGGCGTTCCTTCCGTGATGTGACGTCAGGAATCGTTACCAACTCAAAAACAAGACTTCCTGATTATTCAGTGCGAGTCTTAAAACGTAAAATATAGCTATGTGCACTGGAATCTTTGTAAAATACGCTCAGTAGAAGTAATTTGAAGCGATTTTACAAATTATGGACACAATTTGTCCGGTGGCGTCGGTTATCCTTTAACAGAAAGCGTTATGAGTCAAATATTTTATTTGAGTTTATTTTATTTTTGTTTATTTTTTTAACTTTTCTCTTTTCTTTCTTTGTTCTCATGTTATTATATTATAAAAATGGTTACATGTGTATTATTGAGTACATTACTACTCCTTACATGTTTTGTATAATAATAATAATAATAATAATAATAATAATAATAATAATAATAATAATAATAATAATAATAATAAATTTCATCACCTAGTTTTGGTTATTTTAAGATGGAACTACTCCAGAGTATTAATGGATGTAGAAGTGAGTTGTATGCTTTTTTTCTTTACATTGACTGTATGGACCTGTGAATTCATAATAAACTTTACATTGAAAAAAACAGAAGTAGATGGCATGGTATGCACACACACTACTAATTACTACTACTACTACTACGACCATTTTTTTCACCTTTTCAATGTATTTGTGAGTATCTAACAGAAAAAAAGGACTGAGAAGTCACTAAAGCACAGGTGTCAAAGTCAAGGCCCGCGGGCCAAATCCGGTCCGCCACATCATTTTTTTCGGCCTGCGAAAGCAAATCAAACTTGTTAAATTCCATGATGATTGCTAAAATCTGAGCCAAAATTTCATATTTTTGGATGTCAACCACAATAAAAGTCATTATTCTTGACTTCAGATTTGAAAATGAGTTATTCATTAATTTGCTGTGTGCTCTATATGTAATATTTGAAGGGATTTAAACATTCTAATGGGTTCCCCAAATTCATAACGGCCCTCGAGAGGAAACCATAACTACAATGTGGCCCGCGGCAAAAAATGACTTTGACACCCCTGCACTAAAGCAAAAGTTACTTGCATCAATCACCATTGTGGATAATATACTAAGAATATTTACACAAAAACCTTGTTTCTTGAATTTTTGGGTTCAAATGAGGTGATAACCAACAACTGCTAGACTGCTGATTGCCAAAAAATGGCATATGGTAGTAACAAGAGTGTAATCTTTCATTTTGTAGTTTCTGTTGCCATAGTCAAAACATAATTTTCCATTAGCCTTGAAAGATCAGCCTGAATGCTCTTAACTGGCTGGAACTCAATTAGGTTCTCCTTTTGTAAATAGCTGGAATGGAACGAGTCAAAATGGTCAATGCTTGTCATTTCACAACTTTTCATCAACCGCAGTTGGACGACAAAGTCTCGTCAGAAAGGCATCGCCAGTCAGGTCAAGAGAGTCATGCCGTTTCCTGCACTCCACCTCGCTGCGATGAAGAAATCTTGAGCAACTCAAAACTCACAGGAAGGGACACAAGCAAGAAATGAAGAGATGCAAAAAGCTGCTTATCGCATTCTAAGTCACGAGGCTGCTGCGCAGTACCAAATGGATTCAGAGTTGGACTGAAATTTTGCCAGATACGTGACGGACAAACAAGTGACTTTGCACCTTTAGCCTGGAGGAATTTTGGATAGCTGCTTTGTACACACAAAGAAAGCAAAGCACCGGTGTTGTCACAATAAGCAAAACACACACACTTCTCCCAATAGAATCAACAATTCCGAGTGCCCAGGTGACTCTGAATCGTTAAGACAGTATTTACAGTGTGTTTGAATAAAGAATTATAAGATGTGAAAACAAACGTGTGGCCCGGGGGGGGGGACGTCCCACCAGAGCATCTTAAATATATTGCTCAATCTCTTCAAAAGCCATACTTGTCATATCCATGATTAATTTGCCTTCATGATGCTGAAGACTGTCATGGCGAATGATGTTTTGAAATATTCACAAGGAAATTTAAAAAAAAAAGTCATGTGAGCAACACATGATGTGTATGTCCTAAACGTTTGGCGTCTGAAGTAATTGGGACATTTTTGGGGCATTTTATACCACTACGACTACTACTACTACGACCAAATGATGCGCCAATAGTTTGCAGTTTTCCAGACGCAAAATTCTTACATTGGTGATTGGTGATGATCCCTGACAATGTTTAACAATTGTTTGTCTTGAATGAGTCTGAATTGAATTAAAGTGGTGCCTTGACATACTATTGACCCTCCCTCCCACACTGTTTTGCTTCAATTCAACTGACATTGTGAGTTTTGAAAGGTTCTTAGTAATTAAAATGTATTCTTATTATTATTATTGTTATTATTATTATTATACTTTTGCTGTGCTCACCCGGAAGCAACATAGCGGCGTCATAGCAGCGACCCAGCATGCCGCAACTAAAATCTTTCTTTGTAGAGGATAAAGAACATGTCTGTAAACACTGTTGCATAATCTGTTTCGCTAAATTTCTCATACGAGTGAATAACACCATGCTCGAAACGGATGCATTCACGAGCCTATATGCATCGTTTCCTAGCATTACGCCACTTGACATTTTAACACACACCATTTCATTCTCTTTCCTTACTTTGCACAATGAAGTCATTTTTTTCAACAACATGCTGGAATGCACCTTTTTCTCCTCATCTACCCATTTGCTGCTTGTCAAGCGAGCTACACCACTGTCCACACACACACAAGCCCCTCTTTGTAGGGCAGATTGTAGCAAAGTGTGGCACGTCACACTCAGTTTGAGGCTAAAAAAACAAGGCAGAAATGGGGCGGGGATGGGGATTGGTGAGTCTGTGTTTGGGGAGGCGGGGGTGGGGGGCAAATCCTTGTCAGCGTGACAGGAAAACTCGCATGCAACTGGCTGCATTGCTTTTGTGTGCAACCGAACTGATTGCGATCTCTATGGGGTTTTTTGGGATATATTGCAAAAGTGGAATTTCAAACGCATTTAGGCATGAATTGCCTCGACCAAACACACACAAACACACACACACACACACACACACACACACACACACACACACACACACACACACACACACACACACACACACACACGGACGCACGCGCACACACATATACCAAGCAACGATTGAGTGAGGGGAAAAAAGCCCTGATAAAATTATGGTCGGCGGTACAATGCAAAATGAGCTTCCAACTCGCCCGAGCGATGGTTGTGCGCAATGTGTCATATTTGCAGGCTGCACCGGTGGCCGGTGAAAACGGTGAAAAGGTACAATGTGGCTCATTCGGAACCCAATTGGGTCGGTCGACCGGGTGGCAGCGAGCCCCACTTCCTCGTACGGAGCCGCTGTCACCGCTCGGCTAACACCCTTCGTCTTCCTCCACAGCCAACCAACCAACATACCATCTCGACCGTGAATCCGTCTCGGGGTGTGTGTGTGTATGGGTAAGGGGGTGTGGAGGGAGGGGAAGAAATGTCAAAGAGCAAACGGAGTACTCACATTTCACCACCCTGTCCGTCGTCGATAACTTCGGCTCGTCATTCGGCTTGGTTTCGGACATTTCCAGTGTGAACAAATATTGAGCTCGAACAGAAAGTAGGCGGATAAACGCTTGGCCGCGTCGCTCTCGCCGGACAAGTCTTTTGGTGCCTCCAGCCGAGGAAGGAAAGACAAGGCCGGGAGGGGTAGGTGTGGGGGGTGTCTCAGTCGCTCCTGTCAGCGGCCAAAAATACAGCGACGAGGTTTACGGGTTTTTGGTTTCACTGCTCCGGCTGCGAGGTTTGATTTACTGTTACTCAGCGCACTGTTGCCTCAACGTAACGCCGAGGGAGACGGAGAGCGAGAGCGCAGTCAATCATGCTGTTTTTCTTGAGCCCGCCTACCCGGAAAATAAGACGTTTCTATTGGTCCACAGCACGCAACGCAACGCCCCTATATTTAATTTCGAGACAATAGGTCAGGACGATACTTGATGATCACTGATTCATGAAAAAAATAAAATACAAATAAAAAATCTGTTCTTTAAAAACAACTTTTGACCAGATTAAAAAATGTAAATTATAATTTTTGGGGGTTGCGAATGCAGTGAAAGTCGAGTCAATGTTGATAATTCAATGAGAACAAAGCCCGCTAACACCTGGAAAACAACGATGAAAAGGTTTCTTCAGCCGTCATCTGTACTTGTTTGAAGGTGTCGGACGTTTCGCTTCTTATCCAAGAAACTTCGTCAGCAAACTAAAGTCTTACTATTACATTATTATAACATTAAATTTACTCGTGAGGACATTAAAGAGAACAAACCAGCCTTTTTGGATTGTAAAGTAATTACAAAAGAGGACAGAGCGCTTAAAACAGAAGTCTTTAGGAAGGCTACTGACCAATACTTACTTTTTGATTCGAACCATCCTCTACAACACAAACTAGGAGTTATCAGAACCCTCCAGCATAGGGCTAAACTAATACCAACAAGCGATGAAGGTAGAGAAAAGGAGTCAAAACATATCAGGAGAGCACTCACAAACTGTGGGTAACATCAGTGGTCATTTAACAAATGTCAGGAAGAAAGAATATGGAATGAAAAAAAAATTCTGAAGATACAAAAAGGAGAGGAGAAGCAGTACCTTACATTGCAGGAGTTTCTGAAAAACTACAGAGTCCTTTGGCAACACAAAATTCCTACTTATTTAAAACCGATAAACACCTTAAGGCAAAAATTATCCAAAAGATAGGCTGCCAAATGAAAAACAAAGTAATGTAGTTTATTCAATACATTGTAAGAATGAAAATTGTAAAGAGCAGTACATTGAGGAGACTAAACAAATTCTCAAAAAAGACTTTATCAACATCGCAGCGATAATACTAGTGGGCCTCAATCGGCAGTACATATGCACCTAAAAGCTAGCAACCACTCATTTGACGACAATGAGGTTAAAATCTTAGCGAAAGAACATAGATGGTTTGAAAGGGTAGTAAAAGAAGCGATTTTCATAAAACAACAAAAACTTTCTTTGTTTTAGGAACATTTTTACAAAACCTCAAAGGTCTCAAAGGGAAAGAACATGTAATGTGTGATTATTTGATTTCAAACTTTTAATGCCAATGCAGTAAAATATCCTAGTTGTTTGGCCTACAAATTGGTTCACCCCCTTTTGGAAACAGCTTAATGGAAGGGACTGCTCATTTGCCACATGAATGCACATTTCTGAAATCACCAAAGTACTCAAATGATTTTGAATGTTATTAAATTCATCTTTGCAAAGACATGCGGTTGATAGATTGAAAATTGTTTATCATGGGCAAAACTTCACATCAATTGTGTGTTGAAAAGAACTTGATCAAGTCCAACCTAGCGATTCCCTTTCAACTCACAATTTGATTCATTAAATTGTACAAAGTGTAAGCGACTTAGAGAAATTAGCCAATTGTTCGTCCCCAAACTTTGGTTTATAATTCATATGCTGCAAGTCTTGGAAAGACGGCCGCTAACTCAATCTGCGTTGTTTCTGTGCAACCCTTGGAAATGAAGAGACGGCAGATTCCAGCCACTTGATTTGATGAACTATCTTCTCCTGAAGGGACAAATGCTGGGCAAGCCTTTAAAACCATTTTCCATTCATCCAGCCATCCATCCCCATGGAATGACGTCCACTGTGTGGCTCCCAATTGCGATGCATTCTTGGCGCAACCATTAATTCCTGGATCATTGTGCTCAAGATTGATGGCTTCATCAGCTTCTGCCATTGATCCTCAACTATGCTAAAAAGGGTACAGCACTAAGTTCCCATGCGGCCCATAAGTGCCTGCAAGCTCTCTTGAATGAATGTTTGTTTTTTAAATTGCTAAACATTGCAGTTGCTCAATCTCAGACAGCTCGTTGCTCCTTTACAACTGCTAGACTGCTGATTGCCAAAAAATGGCATATGGTAGTAACAAGAGTGTAATCTTTCATTTTGTAGTTTCTGTTGCCATAGTCAAAACATAATTTTCCATTAGCCTTGAAAGATCAGCCTGAATGCTCTTAACTGGCTGGAACTCAATTAGGTTCTCCTTTTGTAAATAGCTGGAATGGAACGAGTCAAAATGGTCAATGCTTGTCATTTCACAACTTTTCATCAACCGCAGTTGGACGACAAAGTCTCGTCAGAAAGGCATCGCCAGTCAGGTCAAGAGAGTCATGCCGTTTCCTGCACTCCACCTCGCTGCGATGAAGAAATCTTGAGCAACTCAAAACTCACAGGAAGGGACACAAGCAAGAAATGAAGAGATGCAAAAAGCTGCTTATCGCATTCTAAGTCACGAGGCTGCTGCGCAGTACCAAATGGATTCAGAGTTGGACTGAAATTTTGCCAGATACGTGACGGACAAACAAGTGACTTTGCACCTTTAGCCTGGAGGAATTTTGGATAGCTGCTTTGTACACACAAAGAAAGCAAAGCACCGGTGTTGTCACAATAAGCAAAACACACACACTTCTCCCAATAGAATCAACAATTCCGAGTGCCCAGGTGACTCTGAATCGTTAAGACAGTATTTACAGTGTGTTTGAATAAAGAATTATAAGATGTGAAAACAAACGTGTGGCCCGGGGGGGGGGACGTCCCACCAGAGCATCTTAAATATATTGCTCAATCTCTTCAAAAGCCATACTTGTCATATCCATGATTAATTTGCCTTCATGATGCTGAAGACTGTCATGGCGAATGATGTTTTGAAATATTCACAAGGAAATTTAAAAAAAAAAGTCATGTGAGCAACACATGATGTGTATGTCCTAAACGTTTGGCGTCTGAAGTAATTGGGACATTTTTGGGGCATTTTATACCACTACGACTACTACTACTACGACCAAATGATGCGCCAATAGTTTGCAGTTTTCCAGACGCAAAATTCTTACATTGGTGATTGGTGATGATCCCTGACAATGTTTAACAATTGTTTGTCTTGAATGAGTCTGAATTGAATTAAAGTGGTGCCTTGACATACTATTGACCCTCCCTCCCACACTGTTTTGCTTCAATTCAACTGACATTGTGAGTTTTGAAAGGTTCTTAGTAATTAAAATGTATTCTTATTATTATTATTGTTATTATTATTATTATACTTTTGCTGTGCTCACCCGGAAGCAACATAGCGGCGTCATAGCAGCGACCCAGCATGCCGCAACTAAAATCTTTCTTTGTAGAGGATAAAGAACATGTCTGTAAACACTGTTGCATAATCTGTTTCGCTAAATTTCTCATACGAGTGAATAACACCATGCTCGAAACGGATGCATTCACGAGCCTATATGCATCGTTTCCTAGCATTACGCCACTTGACATTTTAACACACACCATTTCATTCTCTTTCCTTACTTTGCACAATGAAGTCATTTTTTTCAACAACATGCTGGAATGCACCTTTTTCTCCTCATCTACCCATTTGCTGCTTGTCAAGCGAGCTACACCACTGTCCACACACACACAAGCCCCTCTTTGTAGGGCAGATTGTAGCAAAGTGTGGCACGTCACACTCAGTTTGAGGCTAAAAAAACAAGGCAGAAATGGGGCGGGGATGGGGATTGGTGAGTCTGTGTTTGGGGAGGCGGGGGTGGGGGGCAAATCCTTGTCAGCGTGACAGGAAAACTCGCATGCAACTGGCTGCATTGCTTTTGTGTGCAACCGAACTGATTGCGATCTCTATGGGGTTTTTTGGGATATATTGCAAAAGTGGAATTTCAAACGCATTTAGGCATGAATTGCCTCGACCAAACACACACAAACACACACACACACACACACACACACACACACACACACACACACACACACACACACACACACACACACACACACACGGACGCACGCGCACACACATATACCAAGCAACGATTGAGTGAGGGGAAAAAAGCCCTGATAAAATTATGGTCGGCGGTACAATGCAAAATGAGCTTCCAACTCGCCCGAGCGATGGTTGTGCGCAATGTGTCATATTTGCAGGCTGCACCGGTGGCCGGTGAAAACGGTGAAAAGGTACAATGTGGCTCATTCGGAACCCAATTGGGTCGGTCGACCGGGTGGCAGCGAGCCCCACTTCCTCGTACGGAGCCGCTGTCACCGCTCGGCTAACACCCTTCGTCTTCCTCCACAGCCAACCAACCAACATACCATCTCGACCGTGAATCCGTCTCGGGGTGTGTGTGTGTATGGGTAAGGGGGTGTGGAGGGAGGGGAAGAAATGTCAAAGAGCAAACGGAGTACTCACATTTCACCACCCTGTCCGTCGTCGATAACTTCGGCTCGTCATTCGGCTTGGTTTCGGACATTTCCAGTGTGAACAAATATTGAGCTCGAACAGAAAGTAGGCGGATAAACGCTTGGCCGCGTCGCTCTCGCCGGACAAGTCTTTTGGTGCCTCCAGCCGAGGAAGGAAAGACAAGGCCGGGAGGGGTAGGTGTGGGGGGTGTCTCAGTCGCTCCTGTCAGCGGCCAAAAATACAGCGACGAGGTTTACGGGTTTTTGGTTTCACTGCTCCGGCTGCGAGGTTTGATTTACTGTTACTCAGCGCACTGTTGCCTCAACGTAACGCCGAGGGAGACGGAGAGCGAGAGCGCAGTCAATCATGCTGTTTTTCTTGAGCCCGCCTACCCGGAAAATAAGACGTTTCTATTGGTCCACAGCACGCAACGCAACGCCCCTATATTTAATTTCGAGACAATAGGTCAGGACGATACTTGATGATCACTGATTCATGAAAAAAATAAAATACAAATAAAAAATCTGTTCTTTAAAAACAACTTTTGA
Source organism: Hippocampus bargibanti (assembly GCF_051943395.1). NCBI lineage: Eukaryota > Metazoa > Chordata > Actinopteri > Syngnathiformes > Syngnathidae > Hippocampus > Hippocampus bargibanti. Next base: position 27,524,404 of record NC_142735.1, on the reverse strand, counting down.
CCAGATTAAAAAATGTAAATTATAATTTTTGGGGTTGCGAATGCAGTGAAAGTCGAGTCAATGTTGATAATTCAATGAGAACAAAGCCCGCTAACACCTGGAAAACAACGATGAAAAGGTTTCTTCAGCCGTCATCTGTACTTGTTTGAAGGTGTCGGACGTTTCGCTTCTTATCCAAGAAACTTCGTCAGCAAACTAAAGTCTTACTATTACATTATTATAACATTAAATTTACTCGTGAGGACATTAAAGAGAACAAACCAGCCTTTTTGGATTGTAAAGTAATTACAAAAGAGGACAGAGCGCTTAAAACAGAAGTCTTTAGGAAGGCTACTGACCAATACTTACTTTTTGATTCGAACCATCTTCTACAACACAAACTAGGAGTTATCAGAACCCTCCAGCATAGGGCTAAACTAATACCAACAAGCGATGAAGGTAGAGAAAAGGAGTCAAAACATATCAGGAGAGCACTCACAAACTGTGGGTAACATCAGTGGTCATTTAACAAATGTCAGAAAGAAAGAATATGAAATGAAAAAAAAATTCTGAAGATACAAAAAGGAGAGGAGAAGCAGTACCTTACATTGCAGGAGTTTCTGAAAAACTACAGAGTCCTTTGGCAACACAAAATTCCTACTTATTTAAAACCGATAAACACCTTAAGGCAAAAATTATCCAAAAGATAGGCTGCCAAATGAAAAACAAAGTAATGTAGTTTATTCAATACATTGTAAGAATGAAAATTGTAAAGAGCAGTACATTGAGGAGACTAAACAAATTCTCAAAAAAGACTTTATCAACATCGCAGCGATAATACTAGTGGGCCTCAATCGGCAGTACATATGCACCTAAAAGCTAGCAACCACTCATTTGACGACAATGAGGTTAAAATCTTAGCGAAAGAACATAGATGGTTTGAAAGGGTAGTAAAAGAAGCGATTTTCATAAAACAACAAAAACTTTCTTTGTTTTAGGAACATTTTTACAAAACCTCAAAGGTCTCAAAGGGAAAGAACATGTAATGTGTGATTATTTGATTTCAAACTTTTAATGCCAATGCAGTAAAATATCCTAGTTGTTTGGCCTACAAATTGGTTCACCCCCTTTTGGAAACAGCTTAATGGAAGGGACTGCTCATTTGCCACATGAATGCACATTTCTGAAATCACCAAAGTACTCAAATGATTTTGAATGTTATTAAATTCATCTTTGCAAAGACATGCGGTTGATAGATTGAAAATTGTTTATCATGGGCAAAACTTCACATCAATTGTGTGTTGAAAAGAACTTGATCAAGTCCAACCTAGCGATTCCCTTTCAACTCACAATTTGATTCATTAAATTGTACAAAGTGTAAGCGACTTAGAGAAATTAGCCAATTGTTCGTCCCCAAACTTTGGTTTATAATTCATATGCTGCAAGTCTTGGAAAGACGGCCGCTAACTCAATCTGCGTTGTTTCTGTGCAACCCTTGGAAATGAAGAGACGGCAGATTCCAGCCACTTGATTTGATGAACTATCTTCTCCTGAAGGGACAAATGCTGGGCAAGCCTTTAAAACCATTTTCCATTCATCCAGCCATCCATCCCCATGGAATGACGTCCACTGTGTGGCTCCCAATTGCGATGCATTCTTGGCGCAACCATTAATTCCTGGATCATTGTGCTCAAGATTGATGGCTTCATCAGCTTCTGCCATTGATCCTCAACTATGCTAAAAAGGGTACAGCACTAAGTTCCCATGCGGCCCATAAGTGCCTGCAAGCTCTCTTGAATGAATGTTTGTTTTTTAAATTGCTAAACATTGCAGTTGCTCAATCTCAGACAGCTCGTTGCTCCTTTGCTTATTGGCAAAAATGTCCGGCTTGCTAACTCCAAAATAAAGTGAACCATATACAGGCATGGACACAGGCGTGGATTCCTTTTGGCAACTATTCAATTTCAAAAACGAGTTTGATACTGTGGACTTCACATATTGCATCAAGTGACCCCAAAATAAACAGACAAAAAAAAACTACGGAGCAAGACAAGTGCGTTCAACTGACGCAGTCTCGCCCTGCATACAGTGAGCGGTCAGTCGTGTGCAATGGCTGCCATTATGGAACGATAAGCGCAACGATTTGGCCACTCTTTCGCGAACGAGAGGCAATCCAAGTGGAATAATGGAGCATCACATCTTTGCATAGAGCTGAAGGACACGAGAGTAGAATACTAATGTTCACATATCGAGGATGCTGCCATTAAAATGGTGTGTTCAATGGGAGAAGTAGCCATTTTCTTAAAAGTGAATATCTATCTTTTGTAGGCCAATCACATTCCAGCCTCCATATGTTGCCATGTCAATCCAATCTAAGAATTGGGGACTTCAGAATCATCAGTGCTGACCCGTATGAACTTTACATCAGGGCTGTCCAAAGGTTTCCTCCCTGATGGCCACATACAGAAAAAAATAGGTTTGCAAGGGCCTTTGTTTAACTCATTCACTGCCATTCCTGAATTTATGCGGGAATTGAAAAGCATGACGCGGAGGGCCAGTCCCGAATTTGTTCGGGTTTTATTTTATTATTTATTCTTGCAGGGGTGCGATAAAGTGCTGATCAGACCTCTGAGAATGTTTTCCTTTCCACGAGGGGGCATCATTTCCTGTATATACAGCCACTCCCATTTCAAGCTCAGACGACTACATACCCATATAGCTTAGGAAGTAACTTTTTTTTCTGATAAGAGAAGAGAGTCTAAGGTTTCTTACGCTGCCTTGAATGTTTATGTAGTCCTAAAAGTCAATATTCTGTGGATTTTGCGATTTGAGTGAAAATGACAAAAACCCTGGCACGAGAGTGAACACATTTTTGCACATCGTCTGGCAGTGAATGAGTTAATTTATCAAGGACAACAAAGCTCTCTATCAAGCGATTGCACGTTATTTATATATTTTGGCAATTGTTTTGGGATTTTACAGGATTTTTTGGGGCGAGGGGTTGTCATTTACATTTCCTGCACATGATTATGGTGACAAGATGTAAAATCCTTTTATGAGTAGCAAATGTCATTTTTAGTACATGCCCCCGGCCGCATACAATGAACGGCGGGCCACAAATTCCTCCCGGGGCCATAGTTTGGAAAGTGGCTCAACTATAGATGCAATACGGATAGTTCAAAAGGTTTCTTCAGCTGTCATCTGTACTTCTTTGAAGGTGTCGGACGTTTCGCTTCTTATCCAAGAAACTTCGTCAGCAAATTAAAGTCTTACTGGTAGTTTAGGCCCTATATATCCCTACTGTCCAGACGTGGCGGTGCCGGACTCTGCTATGATTGGTCCCTGCTCTCAGGTTGGGGGGAGCAGAGGACTACTCCCTGCGGCTCCACGGATTACTTCTATTGTCCTGACTGACGACTGGCCTGATTTCCCCATTTACACTGGTATCACCTCATCAGCATACCTAAGCCTATGTTGCCTAAGCAGTCTGTTGTACGAACGATCCATATTAAACCTCACACCACCATGGCGGTTTAGTGAAGGATTTTGCTGTTTTATTAAAATAGCTTCTTTTAGTCCCCTTTCAAACCATCTACAGTAAAGTCTCGTTATATCGATATTCAAGGGAGTCCGAAAAAATATCGATATAACCGGGACTATCGATATATCCGACCCTGTTTGCATGTAATTTTCTCCGTGTGTGCATAGAAATAGTATCGATATAACCGGGACTATCGATATATCCGATATCGATATAACGAGACTTTACTGTATTTTCTTTCGCTAAGATTTTCACCTCATTGTCGTCAAATGAGTGGTTGCTAGCTTTTAGGTGCATATGTACTGCCAATTGAGGCCCACTAGTATTATCCCTGCGATGTTGATAAAGTCTGTTTTTGAGAATTTGTTTAGTCGCCCCAATGTACTGCTCTTTACAATTTTCATTCTTACAATGTATTGAATAAACTACATTACTTTGTTTTTAGTTTGGCAGCCTATCTTTTGGATGCACTAATTTTTGCCTTAAGGTGTTCATCCTCCTGTACGACTGAGATCTTACACAGAAATACGCATCGTTGCTTGAAATATGTTTCGATTTTAATTCATCATCCTGAGCCAGGCATGCTGCTCCCAAATCCATGTCAGCATTTTATGATCCTCTGATTGCTTGGCAAGAGCGAAACCTCTTTCTGCTGAGTTTTGTACCGTTCTGACACTGAAATAGTTCCATCAAGTATGTCCCCACTGAGGGTCCAGGTACTAAACTCAAGGCCCGGCACTCAATCACATCATCACTTGGACAAAACGGTACTTATCTTGCGCCGTTATGACTGAAAATGAAGCTCAAAGCTATTTTGGGCCGTTCCCTATGTATAAAAAGCCAACCCCTTTATCCTCGTCTTCCCTCCAAACATTCTCCAATGCATCGGCTCATTGAGAATTGCCCCTCCGGGGAAATTTGGACAGTGGTGCAGCTGTAGCAAACGTATTTATCTCCCCTAACAACAGCGTTAATTGAGAGCGAGAGTGCAGATGGAGCGTGGTTTGATCAGACGCAGAGTCAGACAAGTGCATACAGAAAGACCGATGAGCCTTTTTTTGGGGAGGGGGGTGAGAGGGGGTTGTGGCAGCTTCGTTTGAATGGGCCGGGTTGCACGGGTCATCAGTGTGGGTGGGGTTTTTATCTCTGCAGTTTCATTAACTGATCCGCCAGGCTTCCCCTTGTCCGGCCTCCAATTAATCAAGCCATGATGCATCAGTGATTTGGGGCGTCGGTGCAGCAGCACTGTCAATAAATCCAAGACGGATCGCTCCCCTGCTTCACGCGCCTGCTGAATCACTCACAGAACCTGCGTCACATCCACTCGTGACTACTGGGCACCACGCTTCTTTGTTAATTAGCTGTGAACTGCTCCGGAGGGGGAAACTGAATTATTAATTTTAGACCACAACTAGCATACAAATATAGCAAGAACAACAACGCTGCTTGGCGGTTGATCAACAGCACAGGTGTCAAACTCAAGGCCCGAGCAAATGAAAGCAAATGAAGTGTGTCTATTTTATGGTTCTTGGGAAATTGATTTGTTCTTTTCATTTTACCAGAAAATCCGAAACTGATTCCTGCAATTCAGCCAACTCAACTCTCTTCGTCAACAATTGTTTAAAAAGGAGACTTGAGGGTGTTTATTTCCATTTGAAATCAAATTTGACTGTCAAAACAATAAATAACTAAATAAATAAATAAATAAATAAATAGGTGAATGAATAAAGAAATCAAATAAGTGCACGAATGCATGTATAAATAAATACATTTTATCTGTGGTTTTATTGTGCTTCTTTTCTGATTGTAAAGTGTCCTTGAGAGCTTTGAAAGGCGATTATAAATAAAATGTGTTATTATTATTATTATTATTATAAATAAATTATACATATACATATTACATACATACATACATACATACATACATACATAAATACATACATACATACATACATACATACATACATACATACATGAATGGATGAGTAAATTAATAAATACAACAAAAGAGTGCATGAATAAATGTATAAATAAATTAATAATAAATTAATAAATAAATAAAATAATAAATATCTTCTTTTCCTTTGGGCTTTTCCCTTCAGGGTTCGCCACACCGAATCAGTGTCCTCCATCTAACCCAGTTTTGTGCATCCTCTCTCACACCAGCTGCCTTCTTGTCCTCTTTGACAACATCCATAAAACTCCTCTTCGGTCTTTCTCTCGGTCTCCTGCCTGGCAGTTCAAGGCTCAGCACCCTTCTCGCCATTTAGTCACTCTCTGTCCAAACCATCTCAGTCAGGCCTCTTTGACTTTCTCTCCAAAGCCTCGAATATGAGTTGTCCCTCTGATATACTCCGTCCTGTGGAAGGTGTGACAAAAATCGGCAAATTACTTTTCAATCTATTATGGTATTATGGGTCTATTTTTCCGAATAAAAACTACACATTTTTCATTGTATTGGGGAGACTCCACTCAACTCTCAACTCAACTGTATTTATAGAGCATTTTCAAACTGGACAAACTCAAGCTAGAACAGACTAAAAGCATTTCCATTCATTTCAATTGGCAAATATAATTTCAAATGTCATAATGAAAGATTAAAAGCGTTCAACCTTTGAGACTCACCGGTTAAATACAACATGATGAGGTGAAACAGTAACCGCGATGTGGCCTGCACTGAGAAATGAGTTTGACACCGCATCATTTCTGCCCTCCGCTCCGTTGTGTTGATTACAAGTCCAAACACACGTTGTCTTTATTTAACGTTTCACCGCCTGGCAACAAACATGGTCGAGTGCCACTTGGCATTTACATGGACTCTGCACTCCTATCAAAATGCTAACATGCGCTCTCAGTCGCACAGAGGAGCTTGTTAAATATAAAGGGGTCCACATGACAAAGAAAAAGTCACCTGGGTATACAACATCGCAACGTGATGAGGTTGACACCGAATTGCAGCTCGTTTTGGCCTTAAGAATGAAAAAAAATTGTCAACACGCTAAAAAAAGTTTAAAAAGTACAAGGATACTCCTTATCTTCACTATAAAGATAATATAGTTTCCATTATTGTACGTACTATGACAAGTGCTTGTCCATTAAACTGGATATAGATTATATTGAATGATTCCTCAAACAGCATTGGGTGGTCTGACTCTAATACACTGGTGTCAAAGTCAAGGCCCGCGGGACAAATCCGGCCCACCACATCATTTTATTCGGCCCGCGAAAGCAAATCAAACTTGTAAAATTCCATGATGCTTGCTAAAATCCTGATCAAAATTTCATATTTTTTTTATGTAAACCACAATAACAGTCATTATTCTTGACTTAAAACTAGTTATTCATTAATTTGTTGTGCGCCTTATATGTAATATGTTGACGGGATTAAACATTGTAATGGCTTCCCCAAATTCATAATGGCCATCGAGAGGAAACCATAACTACAATGTGGCCCACGACAAAAAATGACTTTGACACCTCTATTCTAATAAGTCAGCTGTTCTTCTAGTTCACTGAGAATTGTTTTACGAGTGAGGACAAAGTGCACGATAAATGTCCAAATAGCGAAAAGCACAGCCCAAAAAAATGGGGCGGGCTTTAATATACAGTACAGCCGCTGAAAAGCAGCCGTTGTCGCCCCATTGGCAGTTGTAATGGTCATTTAAGGACAATACAGGTGGCAGGTACCATGGCAACTGAGAAAAACACCGGCGTAGTGCCCTTCAACCCCCTCCCCCCTCTTCAGGTCAGCCTCATAACGGTGCCAGTACCTCAGAAACTGACTGACATTCCCGGTCCTCAATGAAACCACTCGGGAGTGCTTGTGCAGCAGATTGACCGATTGCGCCCGCCGTCCTTTTTTTTTAATACCAAATCCAATTGTTGCGGCACCTGCAAAAAGCCATTCGGCAGTTGTGCTGCTTGTAAATAAACATAAGGCGGATAATAGCTCACTGCGCTCCACTGCTGCACCCCCCCCCCATCACACACATCACAATATATAGTATTGTGTATATATACACAGCACACCTGTTGGCTCCGTTATGGACCTATGCTGCTCACTAATGCATTCACAGGAGCTAAGAAGTAATTCAGACGACTGGGAACAGTGTAATGTTGTAATCCAGCCATGACTGGCTGTGTTGCTTGGAAACTGCACACAAAGCATGATGGGATTTGTCCAGGATATCCTCACTGATGGAAGTGAGAGGCGTCTCATTACTTTCTGCAAAGAAATGCACTTTTTTTCTCCCCCGAAAAACGTCATTCATAACTGCATTTGTGTACACATCTATCTATCTATCTATCTATCTATCTATCTATCTATCTATCTATCTATCTATCTATCTATCTATCTATCTATCTGTGCGTGTGTGTGTTTGCGTGTGTATGTGTATGTGTGTGAGTGTGTGTGTGTACACAGATGCCATGAGCTGGAATACAAAAGGCCACCATTGTGAAAAGGCCGCGAGAGTGGCTGCCTTTCCAGCAGCTCATATATTTGTTTTTTCTACTTTCATTCCTTTCATCACTTTGCTGCTGTGAAATGTAAATTTCTCCACTGCAAGACTAATAAAGGCAAAACCAATCCAATCCAATCCATTGCAAATGTTCACCCTTCACGCGGTTATTACTGAACCACTGGCGTGTAAATCAAAGCCATGAACATGCAAGGCTGAGACGCGTCTCCGCTGACTCCCCAAATGATATGTTTGGTCTGAAAAGGGAAGATGTCTAATTTCACAATTACCTTGATCATACACCAGTCTGTCACTTAGTGGACTGTAAGCAAACGGGCCTTGATGACTGTTGTTGTATTGTGTGGCTGGAATCGGTGCCGTGCACAGTAGGCGAGTGCAGGAATGATGGGAAATAGCTCAAGCAGGTCATGGGATTGTTTCCTCCGTAACTCTGCCATCATTTGTTCATTTTCCCATCAAGGAAACATTTCCGAGGCACCTGACAAAGACGTCATATTGCTGCAAATGATGCGGATACAATGACATGAGTGTCCACTATGTCCTTTCGGTGCTTTGAAAAATGATACGACCAGCATTTTGATTTCAAAAGAAACAGCGGGTCATCGCATAATACATTTTGTGTAGGTTGAAATGTGCACCCTAGCATGGCAAAATATAATTTGAGATAAAAAAAAATGCCCTTGGCCTGTTCGCCGACAGCTAAGTAAAGATCCGGCATGCTAAAATTAGCTAAAAATACTCACTCTGATGTTACCCAACCTGTCAGCATGATCGCATATTTTACAGTTTGATCACGTACATTCTATTTTCATCATCGCATTGAACATTTTTTTATGTGTCTCTGCAATTACTGTTCACTGTGTCGAGGCAAATTGTTTCTCATGCCTTCAGTGGCTGGCAATATGACCGGCTTATTTTCTTTCCTCTGTAAAAACTTGAACGAGTGTATTGGTGCAGAGTAAATATTGACACTTGAAGGTGTGTTGTTTGATGTTGTCAACGTTAACAAGTTAACGCAGCGATACTCTTAGATCCATTCGGTACTCGTGAAACTCCTTCAGGAGCCCAAAAAATAATGTCTCTTCTGCTGTTTGCATGTTCATTATGAATTTTATGCATTACCGACAATTACATTGATTTCATACAACAACGTCACTGATAGTGTTGCGGTACACTTTGTCTGACTGTTTAGGCAGCTCGGCATCGGTTTTGCGAAACCGTCATTCGTTGTGTGTGCCCGGCAACTGGCTATCGATCAATTAATGGAGTCGACCTTCCCATGGCCCTGTTTAGGATAAGCGGCATTGAAAATGGAAGGATAATACAATGATAACATTGACTTTTTGGTAATACTGAATCGTACACACATATCGTTGCATATGACAGAGTTTGTCAGCGTGAATATGTATCACACAGGCTCGCATTTTCTCCAAATCAGAAAATACATTCAAACACAAGGAGAGCTAGAGTGGAGGCGGGGGGTTGCAATAGGAGCCAGCAGCCGGGAACCATTCAATTTCAAAGCCATGAATATTTCACAGCGATTAAACTTCCAAAAGTGACTGCCGTTATTAAAGCTTATAAATAATTGAAAAAGGAGTAATTACCCTACTTTCAGCTTGTGAAATGCAAACAACCCGCTAAACAGTATCCGACCCTCTGAGCCGCCACTACTTTGGGTGCATGCACAAGTTCTATTTGTACCTTTTAGGACTGAAACTTGGGGAGTCCAGTGGCACTCGCAAAGTGGGGAAAAAAATAAACACGCACCAAGGAACTACCGCTTCAACCGCCATCTGCAACCAATCTGAGCTCGGCGAGCGCCAAGCCAGTCGGAATAAGTCATTACACATGTTTTCCACCGTCCTTGTCCCCAAAACGTGCAGGAGACGAGACTATCGAGCTTCAAATAGCATCCCGGGATGATGTGGAGTGACACTCGTGCCTTCATTAGTTCCAGGGGCCTTTTCAATGCAGACTTAGTCCACAATCATAACATCAAGGTTTGAGAAAATTGTCCTCAGAAATAAACTACGGTATAATAAAGTCATTTTATTGGCCTTTGTGATAGTAGTTGTCAATGGAGTCAATGGATGGTAGCAATGGTCGACTTAGCGTAATGGTACTGGGACGGCAAAGTCACACAAACGCACACCCCGTTCGTGTTTTTCGATGATCTCCTTCTTCTGCTCGACCGTAATTTTCTTTTGTGTCCTCTTCGGCTTAACACTAGCCTGTGGTGGGGTGTTTTTCAGTCCCATAATAGCAAAAGTAATCCACTCGATAACAAACCCCGACTGCACTCAATGAAAGGGAGGTGGGGCAAAAACTAGTCCGACAGCCAACACTTTGTTTGTGTTTTTTGATGATCTGCTTCTTCTGCTCGTCCGTAATTTTCTTTTGTCCTTTTCGGCTTAACAGTAGTGTAGCGTATTTCTAGTTCCTTCAGGCAAGGGGGTAAATGTAGCATATGCCACACTGCCACATGACGTTGCGGCAGTGTCATAAAGCGGGGTTGTTGACGGCACCAAGTCGATAATGACGCAGTTGTAAATAAAGACCTTTGACAGGCAAGTCGTCTCCTCTCGTTCCTCCGACATTACAAGTAGCCTATGGTGGGGTCTTTTTCAGTCCCATAATAGCAAAAGTACTCCACTCGATAACAAACCACAGGGTGACGAAAACCCGTCCGGAAGCCACCTCGATCTCCTTCTTTTGCTCAATCGTAATTTTCTTTGTCTTCTTAGGGTTAACACTAGCCTGTGGTGGGGTCTTTTTTGGGCCCAATAATAGCAAAAGTACTCCACTGGATAACAAACCACGTCTACACTGAAATGGGTTGTGGGAAACTAGTCCTCCAGCCACTGTGGCGCCCCGTGTGGTTTGGTTCGTTTGCCGAAAAGTAGTTCGTATGACAAGATTAGATTCTCGTAAGGTAAAAAGTTCGGAAACTAAAGTGTTGGTAAGGTATCACGGTATATATACAGAATACATATCCAGTATACAAACATCATACCATTTGTTACGGAACAGCCAATCAGAGAACGGGAAATCATGCAGCCTGAGTTTCTAACCACAATCCACTCGGTAGGTAAATAAGCGCAGTTTATAAACAATAAACATAAAATAATAAATAGTAACAACAGCCAATAACTTTTTATGAAGCAGACTTTATTTGAATCGTGGACGTTTGTTGTCATAATTCGCCAAAAGCATCATGTGTGCGTCGGACGATCACATGATCACCCGGCCACCCAATTAGCGTATATTGCTGCAGTTGATTTGATATTGTTCAATCACCCCCAAACACGTTTTGTCTTGCAATGGTCATATGGTGGCGGACTCGTTCAGAATTATATATATAAAAAAAAACACCGCTGAAAGCAGATTTAACAGCAGCCGAGTCACATTGCTTTTGCCGTCAAACCAGCTTCCGTGTCAGTGACGTCACAGTGCTTCTTGTTTGTTTTGTGGATCAGACGTCACCGTGTGCAAAACTGGTCACGAGTTGATGTCTGTGGCCACTAGTACTATCCCTGAAGTGCTAGTAGATTTTTTTAAATTATTATATCAGAACTGTAGTTCTACTAGTAGCGTGCAGTTGCCTCATTAGTAACATGTAATTGTCCTACGAGTATGTCAAAAGACAAAACACTGATGTGAAGACCGAGAACAATCGAAAGCCATTTGAGAAATGAAAACTCACTTCACATGTAGCACTTTCAACTTAAAAAGATCGGCAAGCTGTTTGCTGTTTAATCTTAAAATAATTTCCCTTCTGATAGTCAATGGGCTTAATGCCAACAAAGACTTTACAAACGGTATAAACGAGTAAAAAAATGGCGCCGGGTCGCGGCCAAATACTGTTACCGTTTATTGAGGAGTCGTGACCATCTCCGTGGATATCAATATTTGTATTATACTGCCCCCAGCAGGCCATAAAATGCGGCAAAATTTCCAACGAAAGCAAAAAAAAGTGTCAAAACGATGTAACGACATTCTATTTTACATGTACATACTATTTGTCATGTAGTTATAACGCCATATTTTTTTTTTAAACCGCAGAAATATTTGGGTTTTATTTTCAGGTTTTGGGCCAAATTAATGGCAAATAATTAGCATTTCAATACAGTAGTATTGCTCGGAAGACAACGTGCATCGCCGTGAATGGATTTTAAAATGGAGATCAAAAATTGCTCAGATTTTGAGGTGTTATTTACCCTGTCTGAGTCACGGTGGCCTCACTTCCCCCCTGAAAGTGCTTTTAAACATCTTTGCCTCCCTCTAGCGACCACACCTTCCTTTTCATTTCTTTAGCTGCCTTCCTCATCAAGTTCTTTGTCATTGAACCTGACATCCTTCCCAGTGCACAACCACATTCCAATATTTGGGTATCAAAAATGGAATCGGATGTGTCCCGCAAGTTGAAGCAAAAGCAGACATGAAGGCAACATAGGAGAACATTTCCATGCTTCGGAGAGTGTGTGCGACCGTGTGGAACACCGATGAAGGCCTCCTGTGACCAAAACGATGCCGGTTAAATAGAAAAAGTGCACTCGATGACTCGGTCCATTTTTTGGAGCTGTGGTTCGCATCGAAATGTCAAAGCATGGTTCATGGTTGCGTTTCAGTGGTTACGGCATATGATTATAGATAGAATATTGTAGGGTATAAGTACTTCCCATCGTTACAATCAAATAATCAGAAAAATAGTTTGTGTTTTCCTTTTGGGATGGTGGGCAGCTGTAAAAAAAAAAAATCCTCGGTTTTATCAATGTCAGATTTCATCTCATTGTGGCTGATCTGAGTCCTTTGTGCAGCTTTGTTTTCATTGACTTTACTTAGTCATTGTTTCATATGTGTGTGTGCTTTACATACATGTGGAGCAAAGGGTGGGGGTCGCTCAAGGTGCTCATCACAATAGCGTAGCAAGTGATGTGCATGCCTTCAGCCGTCGAGGAAGTTGTAGAATCGTTTTTCCCTCCAGAAGATATTTTTGTGTTCATCAGTACATAAAAGTATGCCTGGATGAGGTTGGTGTGGAAGAACTGGACTTCAGGTGGCATAACCACGGAGGTCAGTATTGTGGATGAACATTGTGGGTCCCATCCTACTCTTGCTCTTGCATAGATTGATCTAAAAGTAAGCCCTGGATTTCTCTTTTCAGCTGTGTTTGGAATCATTCGGTGCATTCAAACTGCTTTTTTTGGGGGGTGGGGCGTGAACCTTTCTGCCATTATTTGCTGAGAATTTGATTTTGTGCTCAGGCGAAATGATGTTAGGTATAAAACTATTGCTTCGGTGCGACACAGTTGAAAGTAACCCAAAGTCGGTGAAATAGCAACCCACAGTTTGGCTGAAAATAAACCCACTTGGGGTCAAAAAGGGAACAAGCACCCTTTGTGGGTTGTGCATTTGACTCCTAATCGTCAGGTAAAATAAAAAACCCAGAACCCCACGTCCAACCCCCCCATAAAAAGAATCACTCTTGGTGCTCGACCAAACACCCCCCAAAATCGGGTTATTTTATCCTGAATAACTCTGAAAATTTAGATGTTACTAATTTAATTATTATTATTTTTTGGTTAAGTAATCCAAAAAGTTGCATAACATTTTTTAAACTCAATTTGGGTTATTTTTGAACGAGCCAAGCCTGGGGTATTTATACCCAGCACATTGTTTTGAGGAACTTCAGAACACAAGGCCCAAAAAGGATGACCAGTTTCAGCCCTTCAGTACAAATTCAATCTCTAACCCAAACGACTGGTTCGGAATCATGAACCCATTTTTTTGGGGGTGGGGGGATAATCAGTCTGCTCAAAATTTCGTGGTTTAGTAAAACAAGCAAGGATTTTTAAACGTGCTTGGTGGGAGATTTAGGCCATCACCTTGTCTTACAGAAAAAAAGGTGATTTTCCGTCATCTTGTGGCATTTATGGGTAATGATCAAATGAGAGGGAGGGCTCAACAAATAGCAAATTTCCATTTGCGGTCGCAGATGCTAAGTAAGTAGGAAATAGTGAGTGATTCCAAACACAACCCGGGTCATCCTAAAGTGCTGCGCAGGTTTCATCGGTGGTCCTCAGCGTGGCAGCTTTCCTCACCGTGTATGATAAGTACGGGAAAGAAGAAGGCATCCTGGTAAGAAGGCGGGCGCTCCCTCTCAGGCGCGCCTCCGCCTTGCTCAGCCTCTTCGTCCCCCTCCCTCCCGCCATCTTCCCCCCTGGAGTCCTCCATATCCACCTCCTGCTCGTCTTCGTCATCGTCTTCCGCCTCCAGGACGCCTCGGGTCTCCTCATCGTCTTGCCTGGATCCCAAGCCCAGGAAGCCGCCGCCACCCCCGCCAGCACTCGCCACTCCGTCCTCTCGACTCCCCGCCAGGCCCCCGCCCACACTTCGCGAATGCAGCAGGCTGTTTCGCCGGCCTCCCCCGAGCCTTCCCAAGGAGAATCCGCTTCGACTGAGCACCAGCCGGCCTCCGATCCTCCCCCCGCCGTGGCCGGCAGCCCTCAAGCCCGCCACGGTGGCGTTGAGCAGGGCCGTAGTTCCCATGGGGGCTCTCAGCCTGGAGGGCAGGCTGGAGCTGGACGTGGTCCGTCGACATCGAGGGCAGCTCTGGAGGAGGTACGTTGAGTTGAACGCCAGCGGCAGGGCCGAGGGAAGCCGGTTCCCGTCCGGGTTGGGGCCGGCGCCGGGCGGTCCCGACACTGGGGTGAAAGCGGCGGTGTTGGTCCCCCCGCTCGCGTCCACGTCCATCAGGATGGCCTCTGAGTAGCTGGGAACCATCTGTTGGTTGCACCGGATGTGCCACTCCAGTTCTGTCATGTCCACCGTGTTGACCCGTGAGATGGCCCTGTAGCTGGACCCATTAAGACCCATCCCCCCGTTCTCAGTCTCCCCTTCGCCTCTCTCGCCACCTCCCGGTCCGCCGCCGCCACAACCGCCCCCTCCGCCGAGATCCTCGTCCTCTCCGAACAGCTTCTCCACATGGTAGTGCACGTAAGCCGTGTGGTACTCGGACACCACGCGCAGCGGCCACGAAAGCAGGAAAGCC
This sequence comes from Hippocampus bargibanti, assembly GCF_051943395.1. Lineage (NCBI taxonomy): Eukaryota > Metazoa > Chordata > Actinopteri > Syngnathiformes > Syngnathidae > Hippocampus > Hippocampus bargibanti. The sequence continues at coordinate 27,509,349 of NC_142735.1, read as the reverse complement.
GAGGCCAGCCAGAACACCCTGTACCTGGAGAACCACGGCTGGCGGGCGGGGTCGGGGAATGCCAGGATGTGTTCTCGGAAATCCACATTCTTGAGGTGCATCCCCTCCCTGGCCTCCATGTAGTCATCCAGCCCCTCATTCTCGCCGAAGAATCGTGCTCGCTGGTGGAAAGAAGAGGAACCGAGTTCATAAATTGTGACGTGACAGAGAAGATAAGAAAACATTTGTGCCACGATGAAGAAATTTACAATCAGCAGCAAAAACGAAGGGGGTGGGGGGTTGGGGGAAAGTTAACAAAGAAAAACAAAGACTTGCATGCACAACATAACGTTAAAAAAAAATTACACCTAGCTTAGGTACCCAGCTAAGGTACATAGCTACCTAGCTAGCTTAGAGACATAGCTACCTAGCTATCTTAGGTACCTAGCTACCTAGATAGCTAATGTACCTCGTTACTTAGCTAGCTTAGGTACACAGCTACCTCGCTAGCTTAGGTACATAGCTACCCAGCTAGCTTATGTACCGAGCTACCTAGCTAGTTTAAGTACGTAGCTACCTAGCTAGCTTAGGTACAGAGCTACCTAGCTAGCTTAGGTTCATAGCTACCTAGCTAGCTTAGGTACATAGCTACCTAGCTAGCTTAGGTACCTAGCTACCTAGATAGCTAATGTACCTAGCCACCTAGCTAGCTTAGGTACATAGCTACCTAGCTATCTTAGGTACCTAGCTACCGAGCTAGCTTAGGTACATAGCTACCTAGCTAGTTTAGGTACCTAGCTACCTAGCTAGCTTAGGTACAGAGCTACCTAGCTAGTTTATGTACCTAGCTAGCTTAGGTACATAGCTACCTCGCTAGCTTAGGTACATAGCTACCTAGCTATCTTAGGTACCTAGCTACCTAAGGTACCTAGCTACCTACCCAGTTAAGGTACCTAGCTACCTAGCTAGCTAACTAACTAGCTAGCTAGAGATACAGACAGACACCCAAACTAGCTTACTAGAAAACTAGCTCACTAGTAAGCAGAGCTCACGAGCAACCTAGCTCACCAGATATATATATAAACAGACAGATTAGATATAAGCAAATTTACTGCTGTGCATATGCTGCATAAGGTTAATCTCGCATGAATTTGAGCCATTCCTGTTCCAAAATGTAAAATTTCTAATGTAAGTCTGACTCAGGTCATCTAAAGTGGCTCACATCTCGTCAATCAAATCAGTCACGTGACTCAATCACCCCCAACATCCGACTTTGTCTCTCACTTACCTGGGTGAGATAGGCCGCCTCAGCACGTGCGCTGGAAAAGCTGAGAATAGGAAAAAATAGTCACCCCCCCTTCACAAGAAACTGCAACCAATGAAAAGAAAGTGAACAAATCGCCCTCACCTGAAGCATTTGGTGAAGCGGAGGCGAACCGCTGAGTGCAATTGCAGGTCCAGCAGTTCCTTGGACACATCTTTGACGCCATAGCGGGCATAGTCAAACTCAGAGCTGGAGGCGTGAGTGTTGACTCGCTCGTGGTAGACCTAGAACACAGGTGACAAAGTCAAGGCCTGGGGGCCGGATCGAGCCCGCGCATCATTTTTTTCGGCCCACAAAAACAAATTAAGCATGTCAAGTTCCAAGATCCTTGCGAAAGTCTGAACCAAAATTTCAAATTGTTGTATGTAAACCACAATAGCAGTCTTTATTCGTGACTTCAGATTTGAAAACTAGTTATTCGTCAATTTGTTGTGTGCTCTGTATGTAATACGCGGAGGGGATTAAACATTCTAATGGCTTCCCCAAATTCATAACGGCCCTCGAAAGGAAACCGTCACTCCAATGTGGCCTGCGACAAAAACATTTGTTTGACACCCAAGACCTAGAAAAAGCCAAAACTGTATTTGGAATCGAATAATAATAATAATAATAATAATAATAATAATAATAATAATAATAATAATACATTTAATTTACAAGCACCTTTCTGAACATACAAGGACACTTAAACACAATAAAAACAACAATACATAAAACAATAAATCATGAATAAAACGATAAATAATACAGTAGCAGATTAAACTAGACCATGAAAGCAAGTTTAAACAGGTGGGTTTTGAGGTGGGATTTGAAAGTAGGAAGGGAGTCAAATATTACAGATGATGGGTGGAAGTGAGTTCCAGAGTTTGGGATTAGAGCGGCTGAAAGCTCTGCACCCCATCGTGGTGAGACGGGCAGTGGGCATACCGAGGTGGAGGGTGGATGAGGATCTGAGGGCCCGAGAAGGAACGGAGATTTGAAGTAGGTCAGACAGATAGGGGGGGAAGCTTATGGATGGCTTTAAATGTAAACAGAAGTATCTTGAATTCAATACGAAGTTTAACAGGGAGCCAGTGGAGCTGCTGGAGGACAGGAGTGATGTGGTGAAAGAAGGGGTTTTTCGTGATGATCCCGGCGGAGGAATTTTGGACGAGTTGGAGTTTTTATTACGATAAAGAAAACATTTGAAGCATTTATGGCTAAGTTAAATACAACCGTTTGAACTTTCATAACTTTGCTGCTGAGAAATGTAAATTTCTCCACTGTGAGACTAATAAAGGTAAATCCTCTCCAAATCTAATCCAATCCAATTGAATTCGGCACTTCTTTCGCTTACCACCAGATGGAGCCGTTTCCACTCACCTGTGTGGTGGTGTACGCATCTCCATTACGGTATCTTGTCACCTGCCTGGTCCGTCTGACGTAATGGTAGCTGATGGCTTTCCACCAAATGCAGGGGGTGGCCTGCTGGAGTCGCTGCACACGCTCGTACACATCCTGGACGTGGACAAAACAAAGTCACCTGGTCAGATTTGCTTTTCATGGACTCCTGTGGTTTTCAAATGACCCTTCCACGAACCTGGAATTCGGCGTGAGCCAACACGGCCGTCTTGGAGAAGCAGTGCCAGCACTCCACCAGGTAGACCACGTAGAGCATCGACAGGAAGGCCAGCGGGATGTAGAGGTAGCCGCTGGAGCACGGACTCTCCAGGCGTCGCACGTCGTTGTAGTAGGCCGCAGAGGTGGAGTTGCCGGCGGCGGCGGCCACACGCACCGGCGACGAGCTGAGCACCGGCACCCGGCACAGGGCGCACCAGATGAGTGTGGCGAAGCAGCCGTACATCAGGAGGGTCAGAAGGAGGCACTTCCAGTGGGACTCCCGGCAGAGGGACGACGCCACGGACTGCTGGATCGGACGTTGCTGAAGAGGCGGAGAAATGTAATTGCCCAATGGGATGACACATTTCTCGCCACGTTAGACACCCCTCTGACCAAGTTTACCAGTCAAAGTAAACATCAAGCTAAACATGGAGGGTTTAAAACAAAGTCTGCTTTGGAGAATGCTCGCATACAACGCAAAAGGCCATCTGTGGGCTAATGAGCAGTTTTGGCGTGGCGGTTCTGATTATCTTTTTTGGCGTGGAACAACATGTGTAAACAGGCAACACAACTGTAATTTTATACTTCGCACTATGTACAGTTATTTTTATGAAACATTTTTGTGCAGTTGTACAGTTCAGTCTTATGTCATTGTTTGTGCATGCAATAATGGTATGACATCAGCATTTAGTGTGACTATTTCTTGATTTATGTATCTAGCTATCCAGCTATCTAGCTGGCTATCTTGCGAGCTAGCTATTTGCTGTCTAGCTCCCTGGCTGGTTATCTAGCTAGCTCACTATATAGGTATGTAGCTGGCTAGCTATTAGCTATCTATTGGCTAGCCAGCTAGCTTTCTATCTATTTGAGTTACTTCCGGGTTGAGTGAACGCTGGCGCGTGTGGCTGTCGCTGCTCGCCTGCAGAAAAACATATCCTCTGACTGTAAAGTGACCTTGAGAGTTTTGAAAGGTGCTTACAAATGAAATGTATTATTATTATTATTATTATTATTATTATTATTATTATTAGTTTTTTTTTTGCCCCCCCCCCCCCCCCCCCCCCCCCCCCCCCCCCCCCCCCCACTCCTTGCTGCTGTACATTGCAAATGTCCCCACTGCGGGACTATGAAAGCCTTTCTGATTCTGATTTAGATTCAAATACATGTAATGTGAAAAATGACAAATATATTTGTGCCTTAGGGTAAAAAAACACACATTATTCATTTGCATAGCTTTTTTTACGGAAAAGGGTTAGGGCCAACATAGAAAAAAATACAGTTGGCGAGATTTCTACTTATATCTCAGAATTGTGACTTTAATCTCAGAATTCTGAGGTTAAAGTCACAATTTTGAGTAATTCTAACTATTTTCAGAATTGTGACTTTAATCTCAGAATTCTGAGATAAATGTGGAATATTACATTCTGATTTTAATCTCAGAATCCTGAGATTAAAGTCAGAATTGTTTAAAGTCAGAATTCTGAGTTTAAAATCATAATTCTGAGGATAGTGATAGAGGATAGACAGAATAGAAGTTGTCATATTTAAAAAGTTTCATGCTGTTGTATGCTTCGTTGGCTGAAGTCAAATTAAACAATGAAGGCACAGAAAATCTGGGATCAATCTGAGGTGAACAGACACAGACTGTTAACCTGTCATCTTCATGTAGGAGATCTGGCCTGGGACTAATTTAGGACTTGTTAACTCCTTCATATGACTAATTTACGACTTGGTAAACTCCTTCACAGGAAGAGGTCATTAGCCAGGTTACAAATCTATCAGTTCATGAAAAGGACAACCCATTAAAATAGTACCCATAAAAATAGTTGTTGGTGCTTGGGACGTCCAGGGGCTTGGTATTCAAATCAAGAAGACTATGTTGTACTCGAATGTATCACTTAAATTTGCATATACAGTGAGACCTCAACTTACAAACACCTTATCTTACAAACTTCAAATTTCTGAAAATAAACCTTATAATAAGCACTATTTTCATAATACACACCCACCACGGCTGGCAGAGTGATCTTCGGCGGAAGCACACGACCGAACAGCACCAGAGGTTATGTTACCAACAGTCCTTATGGAAGGTGACTCTCCTTCCATAAGCCATCAACGACCATCAAAAAGGGAAATAAAACTTTATTTTACAGCACAGTTTATTTCTTTAATTACAGTCCTCATGTAATGTGCCTCTCAAACAGCAATTCCCTTTGACCTTCGACCTCCAAAGCCATTCCATCAAGCCATCAATGACATCACAAATGTAAATAAAGTGACTTTATGATACAGTGCAGTGTATTTCTTTCATTACAATACAATAGCACATTTATTATACATAGAATAAGGTATGTTGTGTGTAGTTTTTAAGGCTTATTTAGTTGAAAAGTATATTTTATGGAAACCCGGAAACGGATTATTCCCATTTTAATGGTTTCCTATGGGAATTTCTTTTTTGGGATACACACTTTTCGCCTTAAACACTCTGTCTGGGAACCAATTAAGTTCGCAAGTTGAGGTCTCACTGTACTCTCAATAAATAGCTTGGCAGAGGGCTGCAGAAATTGGGCGTGGGTCATGAATGGCTACGTTCCCTGCCGGCAGTGAAATAATACTACTACTACTACTACTACTACTACTACTATTACTAATAATAATAATAATAATAATAATAATAATAATAATAATAATAATAATAATAAATAATAATAATATTTCATTTATAAGCGCCTTTAAAAACTCTCAAGGACACTTTACAGCCACACGCGCCAGCGTTGACCCGGAAGTAACATAACGTAAAAAAGAAAAAAATAATAATAATAAATAATGTGAAAACACAAAGAGTTGATGGATACATAAATAAATAAACTAATAAATAAACACATGCTTAAATAAATGAACAAATAAACACTGCCATAAATAACCAAACAAATAAAGAAACAAATACAAATAAATTAACAAATAAACACTGAATAAACAAATAAGTACATACATACAATCTTCCTGTGTTGGAGCCTTTGTTCAGTGTCCGACCAAACGTCTCTGACAGATAGTTAGAATTCTGTGATTAAAATCAGTATTATGAGACAAAACTGAGAATCTTGCCCACTGTATTTTTTTCTTCGTTGGCCCTAATCCTCTTCTGTACATTTTCATTTTGGAAAAAAAAATTTTTTTGGGGGGGTTGAAGTCCACATTTTCCTATCCTCTGCTTGGTAAGGGCAAAGCTAGCCAAATTCAACAAACACCATTTAATAAGCAACACCTCGACTACCATTAAGATTTTTATACTATTGTCCGAAAAGTCCCACCCAAAAAGAAAATTCATCCATTCACCACCACCAACATGAGGGCATTTTCACACATCATATAATATTTATTCCCGCTACGAGAACCTTCTTGCTTGGTAAAGAGTGTTACATTTCATAGTGTGTAAACTTGCGGTTGTGACCGAAACAGATGCATTTACCGCCCCGAATGCATCACAGCATTAGTGCTACAAATAATACACACACACACACACACACACACACACACACACACACACACACATGCACACACACGCACGCATGCGCACACACACACACACACACACACACACACACACACACACACACACACACACACACACACACACACACTCGTGCACAGTTAATGTTTGGCTAAGTGCACACGGCCTCACTTGCACTGTGAGGACATAATATTACAACACACATTTACACACACACACACACACACACGCACACACACACGCACACAAACGCACACACGCACACACACACACCACACAGACACACACACACACACGCACGCACACACACACACACACACACTCATGCACAGTTAATGTTTGGCTAAGTGCACACGGCCTCACTTGCACTGTGAGGACCTAATATTACAACACACATTAAAACACACACACACACACACACACACACACACACACACACACACACACACACACACACACACGCACACACACACACACACATACACACACAAATACGCGTTTTTATGCTTTCTGGGGACCACGGATCATCACTTCTGGGGACCACCCTTTCCAAATGACTAACAGCTATAAAAAAATCAGGGATGCACACAATGGCTTTGTCAGCTTATACACACCTTTAAAAATAAGAATTTATGAAGTCATGTTTGGACCGTGTCATATGGGGACTTGAGAAAAATCGCTTTTCCGTGCGTAAATGGGACTATATTTAAATACATTGAAATAATTCACACACAATCCCAATAAGGTAAACCTGATTCATGGGGACCTCACACAAACTATTACTAATCAAAAATAGCAAGCGCCTGAACTTAACAGTCAAATCAAAGTCAATTAATGTCATTGAAATAATTTAATGTAATAATTTTTGTTCTTTAAATGTTGTGTGACTAGAATATGCCTGCTTCAGAGAACGCGAGACATCTCTGGCTTGCTCTTCAATCAATCTTCTTCTTTTCCTTTCGGGTTTTCCCTTCCGGGGGTCGCCACAGCGAATCAGTGTCCTCCATCTTCAGAGGTTTGATTGGCATGTTTGTTTTGGCCAAGCTTTTACGTCGGATGCCTTTCCTGACTCAACCCACTGTATTTATCCGGGCTTGGGCCCTGCACAAAAAGACTTATGTCCCCTTGTGGCTACAGAACAAGGACCTCGCTAAGTAAAAGGCTCCCAAACATAAAATGGTCAGTGGAACAGCAACAATCAAAAAAGCAAAAGTATACTCACCATTTGATGACAATGCTTAAAATACAATCTATTGTCATTCTTATTATTATCAAAACGAAAATGAACAAATGGACTGTTTTGGTCCAATAATAGTCACCATAATCTTCATAACAATCATCATCGGGGCTTAAAATACAGTAAAGTCTCGTTATATCGATATTCGAGGGAGTCCGAAAAAATATTGATATAACCGGGACTATCGATATATCCGACCCTGTTTGCATGTAATTTTCTCCATGCGTGCATAGAAATAGTATCGATATAACCGGGACTATCGATATATCCGATATCGATATAACGAGACTTTACTGTACAATGTATTATCATCTCATCTTCCGTACCGCTTATTCCTCATTAGGGTCGCGGGGGTTGCTGGAGCCTATCTCAGCTGTCTTCGGGCACGAGGCGGGGGACACCCTGAATTGGTTGCCAGCCAATCGCAGGGCACACAAAGATGTACAACAGTCACTCTCACACTCACACCGAGGGACAATTTGGAGTGGTCAATGTGCCTGCCATGCATGTTTTTGGAGTGTGGGAGGAAACCGGAGGACCCAGAGAAAACCCACGCGGGTCAGGGGAGAACATGCAAACTCCACACAGGGAGGCCGGACCGGGACGCGAACCGGCGACCTCTGCACTGTGAAGCCAGTGTGCTAACCACTCGACTACCGGGCCGCCTCAATGTATTATCATTATTCTTATTATCAATACAAAAAATAATGGGATTTGGGTCTGGACCATTCTATCACCTGGATATGCTTATTTTTGAACCATTCTATGGTAGATTTGGCTTTATATTTTGGATCATTGTGCTGTTGGAATATAAATCTCTGTTCCTGTCTCAGGTCTTCTGCTGACAGGTTTCCTTCCAGAATGTTCCTGTCAATTGTAACAACCTTCCCTGTACCCGCTGAAGAAAAGCAGGCCCAAACCATGATGCTGCCTCCACCATGTTTGACAGTCGGGGATTGTGTGTTCAGGGTGATGAGCTATGTTGATTTAATGCCAAACATATCGTTTTGCATTGTGGCCAAAAAGTTCCATTTTGGTTTCTGACGAGAGAACCTTCTTCCACACAGTTGCATTAAGTTCATCCTGTCTACTTGACATCTGATTTAAAAGAGATTCTTTTCTGACAGACCTGCGGGGATGGCGGGACAGCGGGGGGCATGACTCGCCTGTCAGATCTGACAGGGGGGTCGCGCCCTCATCGTCACACCAGCTGAAAAAGGCGTGTCGCACCAACATCCGTGACACTCTGACGAAGGCGCAAATGTACGGTGAAACATGTCAGGTAATTGAACGCCTAAAATACACTGTCTGTAAGAAATTATTTTTTTAATTAACAGAATTAAACAGATTAAACAGAATATCACGTATCAGAATCAGAAAACCTTTATTCGTCCCACAATGGGGAAATTTACAGTCCACACCAGCAATATGAAGGGGGGGCGGTGTGAAAGGATAGAAAACAAGATATTCTAAGTCTTAGAATATCTTGTTTTCTATCCTTTCACCCCGAGAATCTAGGCATTATGTAATGATATGAGCAAATCGTATTTGCATGTTCTACTAGTGATGCCTGGCTATAGATGAAAGGAGCATGCGCGCTGCTGCCAATCAGTCTGATTAGAGCCACACTTGTTAATTGCCTTCTCCCTCCAACCAACACAGCTGTCCTAATCAAGAACCTCCACTCTATCCAGAAGTTCTAGCATTTACCGAACCCGCTTACACAAAGCAATAGATGGTGTCAGAATTGGTCTGGAAGACAAGAGGACTTGGAACGGAAGATTCCACGAAGAAAAGACATTGAGCACAACCCCCGCGAGAAAACGACAAAAATGGAAGCTTTACGTCCACCCACAGTTCTGCAGCTAAAAGGTAACGTGGCTGAAAATTGGATGCTTATTAATGAAATTTATTATTATTATTATTATTATTATTATTATTATTATTAATAATAAAACTTCACAGGCACATGCAGGGCAGCTCCTGAATCGTTTTTTATATGTTTTCTTTATGGGGACCAGGTTTTTTGTCCCCATACGTCAAATGGTCCCCAGGACGTGACTGTGTAAACAGGTTTTTGTCCCCATAACCACATATAAACGAGTGCGCGCACGCACACACACACACACACACACACACACACACACACACACACACACACACACACACACACACACACACACACACACACACACACACACACACACACACACACACACACACACACACACACACACACACACACACACACACACACACACGGACTGTCCAGCCTCTCGATCAAATTGGCAGCAGGCACATCAGAGTTGGGCATTGAGATGCATGTGAATAATTTAGTCGCAAAGGATGCTTCTGGAATCTTTTGGAGTGGACAGACTGCTCGTACATTGTGCTCGTCCGTGTCTGGCGGACAAGCACAACGCAGCTCTTTCAAAGACACCCCCGAGCTGGCCTCTACGAGTGCGCTTTTTTTCTGTCAAATCCCCTTGGATGAACATCTCCTCCTACCTTTACTTATGTAATCATTTTCCTTCGCCCAATTTTTTTTTTACTTCCTTCATCCTCCTCCGACTCCCCAAGTTGCTGCAAACCGGCCCCCCTCCTTAGGAATCTATCTCTAAATGGATTGGAGTGGGAGTGTCACAACGGGAAGATGCGAAGAATGATGGTGGAATTAGTCTGAAAAGCGAAGAACGCCGATGACAGGAAACAAAAAGCCTGACCTACATTTACAACCTAAATTCCCAAATGTGTGTAGGAAATTCATATTCCATTCCGAGTCTGGCCTCCCCGTTTCCGTTTTCCAGTTCAAGAATGTAGACCTAATTTATTCGCCCAATCAGATTTCAGCTTTGATGTGTTTCCATGTCGATCTAATCTGCCCTTACCTTGCAGAATCGGTTGGCCCATTTAACTGCAATTATATTAGCAACTGGACATTTTTTTAACCAATCCGATTTCAAATGAGCTCTTGATCATGTCAGATTTCCAAAGCATTCAGCAAATTTAAATACAATTCATCATCAACATGTCCAGGCAGCATAAAATGCACTGAGGCCTTCTTCTGGCCCCATCTTCACACCGCTTCCACTGCTGAGGTGTGACCAGAGAGGCTATAATTAGCAAATCTCAGCTTGTGGGGGCAACTGTTGGGGTAATTCGCTATATATCTTTCTATTCACCTCCGCCGATGTTAGATATGTTCGTCAGGGGGGATATGTAGGGGGTAATTCGCTATACGAACATCTTTAAACATCTTTTTGCATTGTTTGTTTTTCTTGGACTTCCTGATATGTCATATCCTGCCTGCCTTTACATGAGGTCACATCCTATCTTACATCACATCCACATCAGCTCTTATATAAATGCTCTCACAGCGCGTCTATCCTTCTCTTCCTCTCTGTCTCTCCTCAATCGACCTCACAATGTCCCTGCTGTCTACAAGATTAAAATAACTTATTCTGTTCATCACCTGGCTTCCTGCTAATTTCACCATCCCGCTTCGAACACCCTGAAGAGCCAGGAACCAGGAACGAACAATCACTTTTAACCCATCATTATTGGTGCCGAAAAAACTCTGGGGCCTAGCGGATCGGCGTTGAGAGGGCGGGGGGGCGAAGCCTCTTTCCTTCGAGTGGGGCCACCTCTCTTCTTGATGCTCGTCGCTCAGGATTGCTTTAACGGGTCAGTGGTACCAGCTATGTTGAATAAATGGATTCCATAAGATTTTTTTGGGGCCAAGAAATTCTGATTACGGTTTATCTGCGATCGGTGGGCTTGTTGGCAGGTGAACGTGGTATAGTGGATCAGTTCTAGCCAAGCCCTGTGGGCGTAAACATACTGCGCAAGACTCGTAAGGCCAGTACAGATTATGAGTCAGATACCGTCCGTGCGCCTGGCAGACAAAGGTTCATAAGACCAGGGGTAACGCGCGAGGGCCAGGGGGAGATTCATTTCTTGAACTGGACGATTATGTGTTGTTTTTTTGTTTAATTGCAGCTGCAGTAGATCGTGGATTTTCTGTAACATTAATGCATTCATCAACATTAGTGCATTCATCATCATTGTATGTCATGTGGTGTTCCGAGGTTTCTGGAGTTCTTTTCTGGGGGGAAGACAGTTCGTGGACAGGGGGGTGGGTAGAGGAGGGCCATTTTGGGGGAGCCGTCTGTCTTTGTGTGTTTCTATGTGTGTGTGTGTGTGTGTGTGTGTGTGTGTGTGTGTGTGTGTGTGTGTGTGTGTGTGTGTGTGTGTGTGTGTGTGTGTGTGTGTGTGTGTGTGTGTGTGTGTGTGTGTGTGTGTGTGTGTGACTTGCCAATGACAGAGTGTTATGGCTGTACTTTGTGTGTGTGACTTGCCAATGACAAAGAGAGTGTGATGGCTGTGCTTTGTGTGTGTGTTGGGCTGAATGACTGGAACCATGGTGGGCGTCTGCACTGATAGCACCTCTGACAGTTCATGCGAACAACCAGTTGATATCGTGGGACTTTCGTAAAAGAAAAGTTTATAGATGTATTAAAATAATGATCGTGAAATGATCATTACGCTTGTTTTGACCTGACAATTGTCATTCCCCTGAAGTCAAAGGACAGATGATTCATACATGCGATATACATATTGAATTTGATGACGATAACAAATTGGATTTGATTGGATTTCCCTTTATTAGTTTCCCCAGCGGAGACATTGATTTGAAGCGTACAAGGCTGATTTGCAAAATATGATGCCTAACTATTTTCATTATGCTTTTTATGCAGATGATGTGAGCCGCAACAATTCACAAACAGAGCCAGCATGGTGGTTGAGAATTTTTTCAATTTGCAGGACGACTTTAGACGTTTTAGGAAGACAAGATGAGACGCATTTAAAATGCTGTAGGAAAATTTCTCATCCAACCGCCTCAGAGTTAAATAGTTCTAAGTTCCGCCAAATTTGATTTTGTCATTTGGAATTTTTCGACAACACAGGAGCCAACGACGAATTGTGACAATTGTGCTTGATCAAACGAAAAATATTCAACGTTGGAGATGCAATGGCGGAGATCCAGTGTTTATTAAGACAGCCGCAAATGCTAAATTATCTTCTGGCTGCCTTTTGCATACGGTGATGACATTTGTCAGTTCAAAAGTAGTTTATAGTTGCGGCTAAAAAGGCAGGGTAACCTGTTGTGATTGATTTAATTACTAATTATTATTATTAATTGAATGCAGTGCACATTAGAGGAATTTCTCGCCGTTCAGGTCGGTAAGTGTAAAATTGGCAGATAAGTTGAGTGGGCACCGGTGTCAGTCAGAGATTCAGGCGGAATCAGATATTATATTGTATAGGGTTTCCACGCTAACCAACTTCTTTCAAAAGGGAAGAACTCCTGGGCATCCATACCAGGGTGTCCGGAGATGAAACTGGTTTGTGTTGGCGCGGATGGATCTCCTGTGCAGAAGCGAGACTGACGGTCAACGGTGCCCTTCGAATGAATGACAAAAGGCGAGTATGATGACCATTCATACAGATTGGCATAATGTTTGCTGACCATGCCAAACACGTGCTCAAGAATTGTAGAAGGCTGTCCTCCACCCAAAGAATGTGGCGACATGCAAATGTGTACACTACACAAAATTTGCAGAGATGATTTGCTTGGGTGCCAGCAGAGGAGTAGCAGCATGAAAAGCTGTGCTCAACGTACAAAATTTTCGTGCCAAATGCCACATGAATTGGTGCCCATGCAGGGGTTGAGGGACATGCGAACATTTTGCCTCCAAATTCAAGAGCAGTGATTGACAAATGGTTCTTTGCAAATTGATACATCTGTGAAACGGGTCGTGTTTTCCACGCAAACACGTTCCCAGTTGGCAAATTGAGACTTTTCATGTCTCAACAAGGGGGAGTGACGATAAATAGCTCAAATCCCCATTACCAAAATTTTCACTTTTGGTAATGATTGCAGTTGGCTGCAACGTCGTTCCCCAAAAATGTTTGTGCCCTCCAGGAATGCAGACCACTAACATTTACTAACCAACTAACATCTAACATTGATTTACTGCCATTTCTGTGAGAGAATGCATTGCAGAGCCTTAACGATGAGACAGACTTGGATAGGGAAAGACACGCCCAGAAAATGTGTGTTGTGTAGACTGAAAACATCCTGTCGACATGTGATCTGGCGCAAGTCTTCTTTTGTTCTCCACAGGACGTAGCTGCGGTCTGAAGAGAAGGACGTGGGCCACACCAACGTGGGATGGAGCGTTCGTGGAGCTGCTCGCTGTCTTAGCAGCCACAAGCATCATCTGGATTCGCGAGGACATCCTTCGTCAAGGAGATTCCCGGAGCACGTCACTGGATCACACCCTTTTCCCAGTCACCCGCTCATCCGTATCACACCCTGGGCCCTGCTTGCGATAAATGCTACAAACAATTTCGTTCCCCCTCGTCGTCCTGGTGATCACCATCCAGGATGCCGTGAAGATTTGACTGTTGTAGCGAATGACATGACTTTAATTAGAGATTGTTTCCATTGTGATTGTTCTATTTTGTGATTTTCTATTCTTCTTTCTATTCACCTCCGCCGATGTTAGATATGTTCGTCAGGGGGGATATGTAGGGGGTAATTCGCTATACGAACATCTTTAAACATCTTTTTGCATCGTTTGTTTTTCTTGGACTTCCTGATATGTCATATCCTGCCTGCCTTTACATGAGGTCACATCCTATTACGTCATATCCTATCTTACATCCTATCCTATCTCCACATCTTATATGAATGCTCTCACAGCGCGTCTATCGCTCTCTTCCTCCCTGTCTCTCCTCAACCGACCTCACAATGTCCCTGCTGTCTACAAGATTAAAATAACTTATTCTGTGCTTCCTGCTGATTTCACCATCCCACTTCGAACACTCTGAAGAGTCATGAACCAGGAACGAACAATCACTTTTAACCCATCAGCAACCAATAAAGTGACGATCTGGAAACTGTTAACTCTTGCAGAAATCATTGACAAACATCATGCTTTTATTCATTCTTTTTTCTTTGGAGCACCAAAATGCTCATAGTGAAGACGCCAATTGTAATAAAATGAATGAACGGCTCCACTGCACTTTGCCGGCTGACTATTGACGAAAGGTAAATGAGATAAGTGCTTGAGTGGCGAGGCAGGAGGATGAGACCGTCGTACTGCGCCGCGTCGGCCCAAACAGGAAGCGAAGGTAATCGAGGCCCACTCTATCCTCGTGTATTTCGTCTGCCCTTGCAAGATGGCGAGCGGGGGGAGTGGTGCAACCGAGTCAAAGGCAGCATTTAAACAACCGATTGTCAGCAAAAAAAGTGATTTGCAATCAAGCAGCAGTGAACAGAACAAAAAAAATAACAAACCAAAACAGAGCTGTGTTTACTGCCACACCCGGTTGAAATTTGCCGTCAAACTCAACATCAAACAAAGAGACTTATGTATTGTGTATTTAAAAATCATCAAACCGTTGAGATCAGGAAAAGTAAACGTAACGTATATCACTGACACCAGCACTAATATTCACACTGCCGATATCCACCGGAATATTCTCTTGATTCGCCATAAAAACAACGATTATCACAGCAGTTGGAGTTCGGTGGATACGCTGAGACAAAAAAAAAGGTCCTTTGGATTGGCTTATTTCCAACAATATGATTAAAATGTGAGAAGCGGCAGAATTTTCTTGTGGTTTCCTCAAAAATATGCAAATTGCATCTTTTAGTTGATTCTCTTTTAATCATTCGCAATCAGAAAATGAAGCACATTTCCCCCCCACTGAGTTGGCTCGTCTTCCTCATTTGTGTCAGCATGACCATGCGGCAAAATCTACTGCCCCCAGGTGGCCAAAGCGAGCACAGCAGAAGAGCAGACTCGGATGCAGTATGAAGGGTATTTTTTGTGCTTTACATCCCATTTGCAAAGATGCAAAAAAGTGCAAAGATAAACCGACAACGAATGGATTGTGAAATGAATCAATAACAAATCTTTGACATGAATATTTTTGCGCTTAATTCCCAACCTGCCCTCATTTTTTTCTCCACCAGAACCAATAATAATACATTTCATTTCTAAGCGTCTTTCAAAACTCTCAAGAATAAGTCACAGGTGAGCAGCAGCAGCCACACGTGCCAGCCAAGGTTCCATAACAATAATATCAACATGAAAAATAAGTATATGTCATATTCAAGAATTACTGGTTATGAAACAGATGAATACAGTACACATAAAAAAACAAGAAAGTATAACTAAAATCTGTATCGTGCAAGTTTTGACAAATGAAAGTATGTGTGATTAAAATTTAAAACTCGCCATTGACTAGTGTCATTAATTTTGATAGTCAATTAACTCATTCACTGCCATTCACAAATTTAATCAGGAATTGAAAATATGATGTAGCGCGCCATTCCCGAATTAATTCGGGTTTTAGTTTTTCTTGCAAGGGTGCTGATAAAGCGCTGGTCATACCTCTGGTAATGTTTTTCTCTTCAACAAGGGGGCAGCATTTCCTCTTTTTTCCCATGCGCTTTGTTCCAGCTTGAGTTCTCGTTAAAGCGCTATATATATCAATATGTATGTATTGCATTGTATTTTGGACAGCCACTCTCATTTTAAGCTCATATAACTCCAGATCCATGTCATTTAGGAATTAACTCTTTTTTTCTGATGATAGAAGAGAGTGTAAGGTTGCTTACGCTGCATTGAATGTTTATGTAGTCCTAAAACTCAATATTCTGTCGGTCCTGGTATTCGAGTGACAATGACAACAACAAAAAAAACGGCATTTAAGTGGATACATTTTTGCACATGTCCGGCAGTGGATGAATTAATCGTTTTGAAATCATTATTCATTTTAAGTTGTCTAGAGCTTGTCAGTTTGTCAATAGAAAATACTGTGTTCACTTATTTCCATAGTCCAACACAAAAGCAAAATTATTATCTTTGTATGGATAATTTTTTTATGATTATTATTATTTTGGGCTTCTGGCTTCCATGTGGTGGACCAAAACAGTCACTGGATTTTAATTTGTTTTGGGGTTTTTTTTTAATTTGAAATGTGGTCTTTTTTTGTGACGAAAGAGACGGAAGTAAAAATGTTTTCATCTAATTCATCGCACATTCGACAAAATAGTCAAACAAACGACGACTCAAATAATGTGTTGCGGTAAAAAAAGATTTTCATAGAGTACGAAATGAAAGAGTGCATTTTGCCCTGATGAAAAACCAAAACAACAAATCGCCTGCAACAGAATTTTGTTCCAATTAGGTTCAGCGCCGAATCTTAACTTTTCGGCTGCGGCAAGTCTCGAAGGCCAAATGTGTCAGCGATCGGTCGTCGCTGCGATTGACTCGTGTTTAGCAAGTAGTCCGGTGTTGGTTGATCGGGCAGGGGCATCAAAGACCACCGCATCGTCGTCGACTGCGCGCGGTTGTCATTGAGTCTTCGCCGCGACGCTTCGCTTCTCAATGACACGTCGTCCGCCGAAAGGTGAGTGCGCAACTCGCCGGCGTCCTTACCTGCTCCCGTCCGGAGCCTTCCTCCAAAATGGGCTCTTGTGAGGCGGCCCTCTCCTCCTCCGTCCGCATCTTCCCTCCTGCCGCTCCTCGCCCTCCACCCACCCTCTACAAGCGGCCACAGGCGACGGCCGCGGCCGCTTCCGAAGGCAGGCTTCGCCGCCTCCCGGGTGGAGCAGCGGGCTCGGTCACTTTGGTCGCCCCATCCGCCGCAAGACGGTGTCCGGTTTCACGATGGCGGTGCCTGTGGCGAACGGGCATCGTCGAGTCCTCCTCAGGGATCCTCGGCCATTAGGCGTGGAGTGAAGGAAGAAAAAAGACAAAGTCACTCGGCGTCCCGCGTCTGCCGAGACGGTGGCGCAAAGATGACAAATAGCGCCGCAAAAACGCATACGCCGAGACGTCCGAGAGCCGCTTGTGCTTTTTGCACCTTGTGGGCTTATCTGACGTCATCGCCATTCCACACACGAAGGCGGGCGACACCCCCCTCCCCGGCCGTGCGCGCGCAAGGAGCTCGCGGAAGACGATTGCGTCGTTCGAGGGTGCCTTAGTTTCCATCCCCGCATTTTTAGCATGGCTTCTTCTGTTTCATTATAAATAAGCTTCAAATTGAGATGACTGGGATGCGTTGGATGAGATTTGCCGCAGAGGCTTGAAAAGATGGACCAAACGGAGTGCGGAATTGTGCTGAAACGACTCGGGTGTTGGTGGTCTGCTGAGTGAGCAGAGAGTGAATCCAGGCTGCAATCTTCTTTTCCTTTCGGCTTTTCCCATCAAGGGGTCGCCACAGCAATGTTTGTTTTGGCCAAGCTTTTACATCGGATGCCCTACCTGACACAACCCTCTGTATTTATCCGGGCTTGGGACCGGCAACAGAAGACTTATGTCCCTTTGTGGCTACAGAACAAGCAACTCACTCAGTCAAAGGCTCCCAAACAGGAATTTTATTTGTTTATTATATATTTATTTTATTTTTTTGTCTCTGTAGTTTAGATCAAATACGACAAACATTGGCATTTTGCTCAAATAACATTGCATCATAGGAAGCCCCCGTTTATTCAAATGAAGACCAGAAGAAATTTTTATTCAAAGATCATCCAATCGATGACAATTTAAGTTACAAAACAGACACACACACACAAAGTTGAACACTGTTTTTATTTGAAAAAGACTCTCCAACTTCTCTGGTGAACTGATGAATTCTTCACAGACTTGCTGTGCGTTTATGGTATCCTGTTCAAAAAAACACACACAAAAAATTATCGAAAAATTACTCCATGTGTAAAATGTTTTGTTTTTTTTTTGGGGGGGGGGGGGGTTGACTTCCCCCACAAGTACCTATGTTTGCTGCAGCCGCAGGCCCCAGAGAGCAAGGTGGGTTCTGTCTGAGCCCCTGGAATGCTGGGAGGCTGCAAAACTGTTTGGGCACCCCGGAGTGTCTCCTGTTGTATGAATTGGGGTGATCTCTCATCCAAATGTCATAAAAGATCTCTGGAAGGATAGGTAACGTTTGTTAAGGTTATGTATGTATGTGTGTATCTATACTATTGATTTGATAGTGGTTTAACTACAGCTGAATCTGTCTATATCTATATATACAGTAGCTATATCCATCCATCCATCTACATCGACAGCATCTATCCATCAATTTATCTCTACAGTATCTATCCACTGTATATCTACAGTATCTATCTAAATATCTATATCTATATATCCATCAATCCATCGCTACAGTATCTATCCATCGCTAGAGTATCCATCTATCCATCCATCCATCGCTACAGTATCTATCCATCGCTAGAGTATCCATCTATCCATCCATCCATCGCTACAGTATCTATCATATATCCATCCATCCATTGCTACAGTATCTATCCATCCTTCTATCTATCCACCTATTTTTTTTTTTGGGGGGGGGGGCAAGAGAGAAAAAGTAATAATTTTTTCAAACATGACGCCTTTTGCAATGTACATTCTTGGACGTTGACGGGCCACACAAACAGTATTCAAAGGATATTGGCTGTGACAGGCAGATAGAGGATGTCGGTCTCGGTGGGGATAATAATGTCCTGGGAGATGTACTTGGCGGGATCCATGTAACCCTCATATGCTTCGCACATGGCAAACAGCTCGATGTTCAGCTCAACTTGCAAACCTGCCGGCACCTGGAAGGACGGGCAGAGCGAATGCGTTTCGGAAAGTGCTCACGTTATAGTTTTTCAACTTACAGGTCCCGGCTGGTATTTGACGCGGAGGCCTGACGAGATCGGAGGTTGTTTGACGTGGAACCTGGAAGATAAGCGACTTTGTTGGAAGGCGTCATTTTCGATTATTTTGCCGCCGTCTCACCTGCAGGTGTCGACGCCCACGTTCTTCATGACCACCGTGACGAGTGAGAAGGTGCCGTCCCTTTGCCAGCCAAAGTCAACCCTGGGTGGGCGCAGCTCAAAGCCTCGGGTGATAACATTCGGGTCAGCCAATGAAATGGTGCGACACCTGCGCCGCACTGGCTCCTCCACAGAGCGGAACTGGGGATGGATTTTAAAAAATGGGCTAGCCATGCTACGGTAACTGCTGTTAGGGTTTCCCAAGTTCCAGCTGATCCAATGTGATCGTGTGGGCCAGCGTCTGTCTTACGTGAAGATTGGGCACACTGAAGGGTTTGGAGCTGGTGATTGAAGGTGGAACTCTGACCGTCTTCCGCCTGGGTTCTCCGATGACATTCATATGCACCGATTTCCGAAGCCTGGCGGACTCCATCCGACCCCCGAGAGCCGCTGTGGATGCGCAAGGCGCTCGAGTCATCTCTATATCAGAGTTCCAGCTGAAATTCACGAACGAGTACCTGGTGCCGTTGGGGGTGTGATGCCAAGGATCCTGCTGCTCTTCGCGGCTGCGTAACTGAGCACGGACACAAGATAAGTGGCGTTAGCTTCTGCTCACGAGGTACACCGACTGTCTGAACGTCAAACCTGGCAGAATGAGAAGCTGTCGGGTCCGAGGGCCGTGGAGCTCGAATGACATCTATAATGGAAAACGGAAATGTGGGTTTTTGTGGGGGGCAAATTGCATCCAGAAGAATGATTTCAAGAATCTCCCGGTTATCTCCCATTATCTCGCATACTCACGATACTTTTCTTGTGGGACATCCCTCTGGAAGGCTTCTTCTGTATCGTCCGATTCGCTCAAGGTTGGCTCGCTCAAGATCGGCCTCCTCATTTCTGGACTTGTGCGCAGATGATGATTCTGGAAAACAATCAAAGTGCAAGTAAACACTGATGTAGCCTGTGTCAGTCAATTGTTTGCTTTGATTGTCGGCGAACAGCCATGACGACAAGTGAGTCGAGTTTAACACTTTCCTGGTGCAATGAGATATTTTCGGGGTGAAAGTAGGGCACAACAATCTTCTTCCTCAGGGCTTCGATACAAGCCTTCACTTCATATAGTTCCTGTCTGAAGACCACAAGCATACAGAGAAACGTCAATATAATTGGAGGCCTGTTTTGCCTCCGCTTCACACACACCCCATACCCCCTCCCAGGAACAACTCCAAGATTTTATTTTTTCCCCTTCCAGAGGCTAAAAGATGAGCAGCGTTCTCAGTCCTGACCTGTATTGCTCCAACGTGTTGGTCCATTTGGACTCATCAGCATTGGCGTAGCTGCAATAATAATAATAATAATAATAATAAATAATAAATAACTTTTGATGGATAAAATCCCAAAGACATCACTTCAAACACCAAAAACGGCACACACCTGGTGCGGGCCGTCATCGCGGGATCATTTAAACTGTCCGACATCTCAACCGGAGTTTGCAAGGTTTGGCTGTACAGATTGCCGATGTCCCCTGTGGACAGACACGTGGTCAATGAGACAAAGTCACGTTTGATTCAGGCGACATTCAGGACTTATTTTACCCGGGGTCCTTTTTGTATCGCTGGGGACTTCTTCGTTGTCCTCTGGAATCGACTGAAAAGAAACCAAGACTTACTACCACACTTTGTCACAAGTAAAGTCAAAGTCAAAGTCAGCTTTATTGTCAAATATGCTAATATGCATAAGTAGCAGCTATATTAAGATCTATGCTAGTTTGTTAGCCCGTCTATCATGTTTCAGATAATAAGTTAGCATCAAGCTAGTTGCACCTGACTTAGCAAAATCCCAGCGTGGGCTCGCTCCATTTCCGTCCGAGGCTCCTTGAGCATCACGTCAGCCGACCGCTGTGCTTTCGCCATCAAACTTTCAATATAGTCCTACAAAGGGGAAGTTTTACAACTCATTTGTTTTCATATCGGCTAAACCGGGGGTTTCAAAGTCATTTTTTGCCGTGGGACACATTGTAGTTACAGTTACCACTCGCTGGTCATTATGAATTTGGGGAAAACCATTTGAATGTATCATCCCCTCCACATATTACATAGACCGCACAACAAACTAATGAATAACTAGTTTTCATATCTGAAGTTAAGAAAAATGACTGGTATTGTGGTTTATATACGCCAATTTGAAATTTTGGTTTGGACTTTAGCAGGCATCATGGAATTTCCACAAAGTCTGATTTGCTTTCGCGGGCCGAGTAAAATGATGTGATGGACCAGATTTGGCTGCCGGGTCATGACTTTGACACCTGTGGGCTAAAAAAATCACGTGTTGTCAGTACTGACCTTCAGTCGCATGTCAACCATGTTTCTGAGCTTTCGGCTTAATTCCCTGTGCTGGTGGAGCTCCCTTATTTCCAGGACTTTGGGGCAGTTGACGACAGCAATGGTGTCAACGCTGTGCTTTTTCGGAGTGGGCACGTGTTCCGTGGTGGTCCCAAACAAAGGGATATGAAACTTCTGTGATGGAGAGTGAAGCGTTGCGTTTGGTCGAGTAGCGAGTCGACAACGAAGCTGGGACACTCATAAGCAGAGATATCATCGGACGGGACCTGTAAACTGGGGGAGCTGGGTCCGCTGCGGTTCTGGAAGATCTGAGGTATTTCATTACGGTCCACCTTCACGTGCACCCACTTGGATCGCACGCTTTCCATGCTGGGCTTCATGACGGTGACCCCAAATTCACCTGGAGGAGACCCGGCACGCTTGGTAGCAATGTCAGCCGCCACGGCATCGGACGAACATCCGCTCACCTTGTGTGTCGGGTAGCGGGTCCTTCACCAGAGCCACAGTGGGGTCCAGGTGAGCCTCTTGCAGAAGCTCTGCCACGGCTTGGCGACTCAGGAACTCGGATCCGGAACCATCCTCGTGCACCAGGAATAGTCTACGGTCAAAGACGAGCAAGCAGCAGTGAAATTTGTTACACTGACGCAGTGCATGCGTGCGTGTGTGTGCGCATGTGCCACCTAGGATAATGGTCGATGGGCATCACTGTTGTCCTTCTGTCCGCAATTTCCTCTTCCTCTTGCATTGGGTTTGGAAGTGGGCCAGAGTGTGCGGTCACATGGCCGTCCTCAAAAACCTGAAGAAATCGGCAACCAGACAGGCAGGTAGACAGTTCAAGGTGTCCCCTAACTACTGCTGGAAGACAGCTGGGATAGGCTCCACACAAACAACCATTTCACCATTGATGCCCTTAATGGCGAAATGGCTGGTACCTTCAAACTTTGAAATACAAACTCACCTGAAAGTAGTTTCCCCCCAGGTCCTTTATGTCACACACCAATATGTCGGTGTGACTCATGACGTAAGAGGGGAGGCCACCCCATGGGGATCTGCTGGAGTAGACACACTTGCCGTCACTTTGGATGAGCAGGAGTCCAAGATTGGATGGGAGCACCTTTGACACAAACAAACAAACGAGCGAAGAACTAACTAAAGATAAAGATGTAGATACATAAATAAGGAAAAAAAGAAATACATCGATAACAAAAGAAAGGAATAGATATATGAATATAAATGAATGACCAAATAAATAAATAGATAAATAAAAAGCTACTAAGTAACCAAATAAGTAAATAACCTGAATAAATAAATGAAGAAGGAAATGCATAGATAAATGAAATTAAATAGATAAATAAATAAGCAAATAACTAACTAAATAAATACATAAATAAGGAAATAAAGAAATGCATAGATAATGAAAGAAAGAGAAATATATTTAAAAAAACTGAATCAGCAAATAAACAAATACAAAAAAAGCAACTAACCAAATAAATACCTTAAATAAATAAATGAAAGTGATAGATAAATAAAATAAAAATAAATGAAAAAAATAGATAAATGCATAAGCAACTAACAAAATAACCAAATAAATAAATACATAACGAAAGAGATAAATAAAAATTAATGAATAAACAAATTAATAAATAACCAAGTAACTAAATAACAAAATTAATATATAAAGAAATAAAATTTTAAAGGGAATCTACGTATCCATCAAAATAAATAAATAAACCAACACCATTTTGTTTGTTTCCTAACTGACATTAGAAAAAATGTTTTTTTTTTCTAATGAGATTTTATGTATCCATCAAAATAAATAAATAACTACATAAATATATAAATAAAACAAGCCAAAAAATAATAATGAATTACAGAATGATACAGAGACACCACCTGATAGTCTCCAAGATTATTCCCGGAGATAACGGTCCCGTCAGCCAACCAGATTTCCACCACGTGTCGTTCGGGATACATCAACACAGTGACGTAGGCCTCGTTCTCCACCACCACCACCTTCTCTTTGTCCTCCTCTGAACAAGGGGTACACGCTTCCTCGGCCGTGCTCGGGGGCCTTTCTTGGTAGAACGTAGTGATTCTGGTTCCGTCCGCGTGATCAACGCTCACGGAACCATCCGGCCTCTGCACCATCACCACCAGATCTTCCCGGCTCAGCATTGTCTGGAAGCCACGTTGTGAAAAATAAAGTGGTCGAGCAAACGCGGACGTCGGTGGGGCGGCAGCAGCAGTTGCGTACTCACCTCGTGGGTGACTGGGTCGGACGCGTTGTAGGTTAGAAGAGCGCAAGCGGGAATCTGTTCGTGTGTGCTGCCGACGGTGCAGACACGAGTACCGCAGGGCGTTGTCGTTGCCCAAAAACCCCCAGGGGGAGAAGTCACTTGGTTCTCGGGATTTTGCTCTACAAGCATGTGC
The DNA here is from genome assembly GCF_051943395.1 of Hippocampus bargibanti. NCBI lineage: Eukaryota > Metazoa > Chordata > Actinopteri > Syngnathiformes > Syngnathidae > Hippocampus > Hippocampus bargibanti. Next base: position 27,485,088 of record NC_142735.1, on the reverse strand, counting down.
ACAATTGAAATTAATATATCTATCGTGTGTGTGAGTGTGTGTGCGTGCGTGCGTGCGTGTGTATGTTCAGAGTGCGCCCCTTGCCATCTGGAGTCTCTTCCTCTTCTATTTCTTCTACCCACACTGGACCAGAATCCAAGCTGGAACTGACCGTGCCATCTGCAAAGAGTACCTGCAACAAAAGTTATGGTAGTGAACCAAAACGAGCAAAATAGGGGAAACTAACATTGAAAACAAACAAACAAACAAATAAATAGGTGAATGAACTTTTATGAAAAAAAGTATTTATTTTAACATTGATGTATGTGTATATTGAAGAAAGGACAAACATGTTAACGACACAATATTGAGTGACCCCCCATAATCTTGCAAGTAACAAATACTATGCCAAACCGACAGTGTGACCTAAAAAGATGCGTGCCCATGAAAATGTCAATTGTGGCTTTGATTAAAAAGCTATTTATTTCACACATTATTCAGTTTATGGAAGAGTTTCAGCTATTTCTGTCAATTTTAGTAAATTTATGGCTTTCACAAGATGTGTTCCAAATGTCCCCCATTTCGTTGCAAGCAAACCTGTAGTCTGACAAAGTTGTCAATCACGTTTACACACTCCTCTTTCGAGAGGATGACCCAAAAAGATGCATCCAATTGAGTCGCTCACTGCAGCAATGTTTTCTCCCGAAAGAGAGAAATAGTTAAAACTCTGGTGAATGGTCTTCCATCAACGGAATAATGTGTGGTTGTAATTTTAAATAAATAGCTTTTTAATCAAAGCCACAATTGACATTTTCATGGGTACGCATCTGTTTGGGTCACCCTGTATAAAAGTCATCGAAAAACTAATCCCAACAAAACTAAACCAAAGCATTAAAAAATAAACTGCATTTAAAAACTAAAAGTTCCCCAAAAATTAAATTAGCATAAAAAAAGTCTTGAAACTGTGCTTGCAACAGACACATATACACAAAACCAAAACAACAACAAAGAAAAGGTGCATTGACAACAAAGAAGTGCATGTGTCCCGCCATGTTCACCTCGCTGGAGGAGTCCTTCATGTTCCGGATGACTGTTCCCTGACTGGTTATGATGCGGGATGCCTCTTTGGCCAGACAAGGAGCCTGGCAGCCCCCAGAGTGAAAAGTCAGTCGCACCCGCATACTCAGGTCCTCTGAGGTCGCATATGAGACAAACACACAGACCCACACGCACACACATATTTGTGTTGCCTGTGGTAAACAAGTGTGCGGTTGTGGGGGGTGGGTTCACGAACCATCTTCACGCATAAACTGCACAAGTAGGCCACTCGGGAGAGAAAAGCTGAGGCTGTTGAGTGGACTTGGGCACTCTGGCGGCTGGATTTCACACGGCTACACACAACAAACAAAATAAATAACAACATTCAAAGTGAAAACACATGAATCTCAGATTCTTTTCTTACAGACCAGATCATGAAGACAGGATGAACTTAATACAACTAACACATGAATCTCTCTGTTTCTCTGTCCACTCTCTATCTCTGTCTTGGACTCCGTCTTTCTCACTCTGTCTCGCTCCATCTTGCTCAGTCGCTCTCTTGCTCTCTCTCTCTCTGTCTCACTCTCTGTCTCGCTCTGTCGCTGTCTCTCTCTCTCTCTCTCTCTCTGTCGCTCTCTGTGTCTCTCTGTTTCACCCTCTGTCTGTTTCCCTCTGTCTCACTCTGTCTTGCTCTGTTGCCGTCTTGATCTCTCTGTCGCTGTCTCTCTCTGTCACTCTTTCTGTCTCTCTGTCTCTGTCGCTGTCTCTCTCTCTCTGTCGCTCTGTTTCTCTGTTTCACCCTCTGTCTGTCTCTGTCTTGCTCTATCGCCGTCTTGATCTCTCTGTCGCTGTCTCTCTATGTCACTCTTTCTGTCTCTCTCTCTCTCTGTCTGCCTCACTCTCTGTCTCTCTCGCTCTGTCTTGCTCTCTGTCGCTGTCTCACACTCTCTGTCTCTCTGCCTCACTCTGTCTTGCTCTCTGTCGCTGTCTCACACTCTCTCTCTGTCGTCTGTCTCTGTCTGTCTCTCCGTTTCTAAATTGCTTTCTGTCTGACTCTCTCTCTGTCTTGCTCTGTCGCTGTCTCGCTCGCTCTATGTCTCTGTCTCTCTCTGCGCTGTCTTGCACTCTCTCTGTCGCTGTCTCACACTGTCTGTCGTTCTCTCTGTCTGTCTCTCCGTCTCTAAATTGCTTTCTGTCTCTGACTCGCTTTCTGTCTTGCTCTCTGTCGCTGTCTCATTTTCTCTCTCTCTCTCTCTCTCTCTCTCTCTCTCTCTCTCTCTCTCTCTCTCTCTCTCTCTCTCTCTCTCTCTCTCTCTCTCTCTCTCTCTCTCTCTCTCTCTCTCTCTCTCTCTCTCTCTCTCTCTCCACCCCCCACCCTCACACACACACCTGTCCCTCCACCTCTCCAGGGCTGCTGTTGTCGTTTGGGACGTCGGTCGGCTCGGCTACAGTCGCCTCTTCTTGCTCTTTCTCCGTTTCCTTGAGACTCTCTTGTGGGGCTGCCTCTGAGAATGCCAGACATATTTGACGGTCACACACAACAACAGTCACCTTTTACACTATAAACAAACAAACAACAATTAAGCATTTTCAGCACCTTGACTTTTCTCTGGTGGATTTTCAAAGCTGTAAGACAGCCGGACGCCGTTATCCAGCAAGGCCGAGAAGCCCCGCCTGGTCTCTACGCTCGTCTTGACAGGAGGCTCTTTTGCAGTCGACTCGTCAGTAGGACACAGGGAACACAAATCCGCAAAGCTCCTGCGACTCTTTACCTTTCACGTCGTTTTTCGCCGCGTGGACAACTTCGCTGACGTGCGTGTAGAAGTGGTGGCCGTCTTTCTTCACGGCCACTTTCAGTATTTTGGAACCTACGGTGGGTGACATGTGTTATATTGTATATTGTATAGTACAGTGAAGCCTTGAGAGACATCAAAGAAATGCCATGCCTGCCTTGGCCACCTGCGGGCAGTATAAGACGGACAGACGGGCTATCGTCTTAACCCAATCCCACTGATGTTTTCGGCACTCCTTGCCTTTTTACACACACTAATCAACTCCTCTCCGTTCTCCTCAGTACGGCACTAATACTGGTGGCAGAACATGGCTAAGAAAGACAATATGAGTGAGTGCTGTTGGCCTGTTTCTGAACCATTTTGAGTTTGATCCCTTACTTGAAGGGATAGAGCGTCACAACATTGATGCTAATAAGTGTTTGCAAGAAGATAAATACATGAATAAATAAATACACATAAATATGTTAATGAGTACATAAATAAACTAATAAATAACAGAATAAATAAACACACGCATAAATAAATGAACAAATAAACACTTACATCAATAACCAAACATATAATTAAATGAATAAACAAATATAAATAAATTAAAAATAAACACAAATAACTGAATAAACAAATGAATACATACATAGGCAAATAGCCACAACAAATAAAAATTAGACAAATAAAGAAATAAATACATAATACATAAATTGATACATGACCAAATAAATAAATAAATAACTACAAATAAATAAAACACACATTACTGAATAAATAAATACTCAAATTAATACATACACAAGAAAATAGCCACGCAAATAAACATACACAAATAAAAAATAAATACGAGACAAATAGATAACAAATACATTGATACATAACCAAATAAATAAACACAAATAAACAAACACACAAATAACAGAATAAAAAACGAACTAAACAAATAAATTAACACACAAAAAATAAATTAAAAAAAACTGTATTTTCCGGTGTATAAATTGCAATGGAGTATAAGGCGTGCCTCCAATGAATGAAAAAGGTTTTCCAAATATAATATAGAAATATCCAAAAGTTGTCCAAATATTAGGCACACCAAATTAGCAATACAGTAGATGTTGGGGTTACTATGTTTTATATATCCCAACTGACAGGAGTTGCAAGATCCGTTGTGGCCCCACATTAATTTACATGTAATAAAGAGGGTACAGAAAGTGCTGAAGAAATAATGACTCTCTGTGTCTTTGTGTTGTCATATTATTTGTTTTTGTTTTTACTTCAAGATTGTGCCGTGAGAGTGGCTGCCTTTCCAGCAGCTGCTGGAATGGGAGGTTGGTATTAGGTTTTTCTACCTCTTTCTTTCCTTTCCTCTTCATTTCATAACTTTGCTGCTGTGTTACTTCCGGGTAGAGTGAACGCTAGCGCAAATGGCTGCCGATGCTCACCCGCACAAAAAAATCCAGTGACTGTAAAGTGTCCTTGAGAGTTTTGGAAGGCGCTTAGAAATTAAATGTATTATTATCATTATTATCATTATTATTATTATTATTATTATTAGGCACACCGGCATATATGGCGCAGGACCGCCTTTTCAAGAAAATGAAGGCTGTTGGGTGCACCATAAATAAATAAATAAATAAATAAATAAATAAATAAATAAATAAAAAAGAGCGATTAAATGCACAATTGACTTTACCTTCAACGTAGCTGATGGTCTCCACAGTAACGTCCCCCCCACCTGAAGGGAAGAGGTACTGGAGACACCCCGACAGATGGATCAACATTCCATCCATGTGGAAGCCGGTGAAGCCCTAAAAGCGCGATGTCAAAAGTTGAACAGCCCAAACATATTGTTCGGCGTGTATTTGACATTTGTCCTGTTGATCCTACAGTGGAGGCCTCCTCTTTGTCGTCAGTTTTACTGGAAAGCGACGGGTCGTCAGCGGGGACCGTGGACGTGGTGGTGGTGGTCCCTTTGCTCTTGCCCGTGTTGCCGGATTTCTCGCTCTTCTTGGGATCGGAGGACTTCACCTCCTGCTTCGACTTTTGGTTTTTGCCCCCCGCCGCCTTGGCCGGCTTTTTACCTTTTTTGGATTCCTCTTCCTTCAGCCTTTCCTCCTCCAGCTTGAAAGCCTGTCCAGCAGAACGACAACTCCATATAATAATTATAATTCACGTGCGCGCTCTTGAGGGTTTTTTTTTGGTATGAGTTGCTACAAACTTTGAGTGAAGTTTTGGTGATGAAAGCCACTTGTGACACCTCCTCTTCCTCAGTCCAATCTGTCGTGTTTTTTTTCAAGTCCAAGAAGAACAGAAATATCATTTTACTCCTTTATAAATAACACAGTAGCCACGTGTGAAGCTCAGCTGTACTTTCTGAAACTTGCACAGGACTTATTTGGTTGTTGGTTTCCACCACTGGCTTTTTCAGCTCCTCTTTCTCAATCCAGTCTTTGATGGTGTCTGCTACATGCTCCAAGTATGTCCTTATTTTAAAAATTAAAAATCACATATTTATCAGGTTGCGAGCAAATCCAGCAAATTACACTCGTACCTGAACTTGACATCCGTGTGAATGGCTACGTCCCAATACTCCTTGCACAAGCGATCGGGACTCATGGGATTGTGGCAGAAAACGTACAAAATATTATTATGACTTCCTGGGAATGTGTCCAGACAACGATACTGCTGGGCAGCCAACTGGATGACCTGCGGTAGAGACAAACGATCGCATGAACCAGACAAGGCGCAAGATTCATGATCTCACCTGAGGAAAGATGGCCGCTTCGTGGTGTTCAACATAGTGCCAGTCCTTCAAGGACCTTAATCGGCAACTCTGAATGTCAGACAGGTCCAGCTGGGCAACAAGGGGCTCGTTGATCTGGTAGGACGACGAAAAAAAATATCTTAAGTGACACATGGACAACAATTTCAAAAGAGAAGGAATAATTTGGCTTCGTGGTTAACAAAAAAATACAAACACCTCTGTAGAATCAGAGTCGTCTTCAACAAACATTGAACCTAAAGCAAAGACAAGGAAATATGACAAAATGAAGACTTTTTTATTTTTTGACTGAGTAAAGCACCAACGCACATTTGCGTTGGTTGCGAAGCTTCTGCTTCGCGAAGGACAACGGGTTGTCCCAGGGGTTGACGGGGTGTTTTTTGGGATGGTGCACCATTCCCAAAGGTCTGAAGTCATTTCCCAGAACGCCGTCCTCATCCAATCCAGTCAATAGCATGCTCTCAAACACGCTCTGGTGAAGGAAGCGCTCCACCTGGGGCCATGACACCTCGTCTGCAGATTACAACAAACAAATAAACAAAAAATAGATGAATAAATAACTAAATAAAAAGCTAGGTGAATAAATAATTAAATAATTAAATACATAAATAAATAACGCAAATGAACAAACAAATGAAGAAATAAATACAGAGATAAATAGATGAAGAACATATATAAATACATAAATAAACGGATAAATAAACTGACAAATAAAAAAATATATATAGATAAGTAAAATAAATAAATAGATAACATGAATAAACAAACAAATTAATAAATAGAGATAAATAGATGAATAACACAAATACACAAATAAACAGATAAATAAATACACAAATAAACGGATAAATAAATAGCTAAATAAATAAATACATACAAAACAATAAAAATCATATGGATATATTTTTTTCTAGATCAGACCATTGACGCATTGTCGTTGGAGCTGTTGTTTGATGGCCCTCCAGCAGGAGCTGCTGGAGCGTCGCTGAGCTCCATTGTTAATGAGCCTCCACGCTGGGGATAGCTTCATCATGTACTCCTCCTCATGGGCTGGATCCAAACCTTGAGTCCCCTATCAAGATTACAGCTAATGTAAATTGTATTTACATAGGAATCAAGCTCTGTGGGTGGAGTTTGCAAACATGAAATAAAGGTTGCAGTTACGTAAAGATTCCACAAGATGACGGCAAAGCATATAACAGAAATAATCAGAAAGCAGCAACGCCTTACATCTGCAATATACGCACATAAAGAAGTCACGTAAATAAACAACTCTCTTCAATAGTTACGTTATTCAACAACAATATCAGAAATATATTTGAGGTTAATTAATATGTTTTAGCCGAATTTAGAGGCAAGCACAAATTCCCGATGGTGAACCAAGCTAGCACTTTATTAACTCATTCACTGTAAGACGATGTGCAAAAAGGAGTCCACTCCAGTGCCAGGTTTTTTGTCATTTTCATTCAAATTGCAAGACCCACTGAATATCGAGTTTTAGGACTACATAAACATTCGATATAACCTAAGAAACCTTAGACTCTCTTCTTTCATCAAAAAAAAGAGTTAATTCATAAATTATATAGGTCTGGAGTTATCTGAGCTTGAAATGTGGGCGCCTGTACAAAATACAATACAATACATACATATTGATTTATATAGTGCTTTAACAACAGTAGGAACTGTAACAAAGCGCAAACATGGACAAAAAAATACTGCCCCTTGGTAGAAGTGAAAAACATTGCCAGAGGCCTGACCTGTTCTTTATCAGCACCCCCGCAAGAAAAAACAAAACCCGAACTAATTCGGGAATGGCGCTTCATGTCACACTTTTCAATTCCCAAATAAATTCGGGAATGGCAGCGAATGAGTCAATAATTAGTGAAACTCACTTTCTGATATTTCCATACAGCGAATATGATAACTTCAATAACAACCCTACTTGTACGACACACAACAGCACACGTAGACTGACTGTTCTACCACTCTCCTTCGCCTTCTCAAATCAGTGCTCTCATTTCCAAGTATGAAGACAACACTGTCCTCGAGCAGTGTGATATGGTTCTGGTTATTACTAAAAATAAAACGACAAATAAAGGCAAATATGTTTTTCAAAAAGTATGCAAATGTGACTTACATTGATGCCAATTAAGCGCAGTGCCCTTTCATCATGGTGTCTGATGATGACAGGCTGCTCGGACGATCCGGGTGATTCATCAACTTGAAACTGCTTCCTAAGCATCTAAGACAGAACGCCAAATGACAGGATGAAAAAGAAATATTTTGCGTCTTTGTATTTCGAGTATGCAATCCCCGTTCATGTACCTCCTTGTCCTCATACTTCTGGACAGTGGTCAACAAACTGTGCAGCAAGTCTCTCAGCTCCTCTCCCGGTTCTACCTGAGGCAAGATGTTTTGCAACATTTGGCCCACCACGTGATGATCCAGACCAGGAATAGTCTCAGGGTCAGAGTCATCTGGCGTTTGCGGCGGTGGTGGGGGCTGCTCACTTGACAACACAACCTGGACACACCGAAGGAATGCTGGCGTAAAGCCGAAAGGCCAACTTCCAAATCGGACAACGGGAACGATGCAATTCGTAAAAATGTCCGCGCGTACACAAACCTGCTCCAGCATGCAATGCAAGATGAGCGGCACGGAGCAAGCCTCGCCCGGGATCTGCTCCATCAGGCTGTTGTAGTGATTCATGTCCACGTCGGTGGTCAGCGAAGATGGCGGCTTTTCTGCGTCACGAAGAAAACCGCAAGAAAGTCAGCTGCAGGTGCAAGCCAGGATAAAAATGACGATGAAGAAGACGAACGCTCTCACTTGGGGGCGGAGGGCGTCCTGACTTCTTCGAGCGTGGGGATACATTCGCTGCAGTCTGGCGGGAATAATAAAAAAAGCAATTTGAGGATGAAGGCGAGCTAGCCAGGCGATGGAAATGTCAATCGGATCGGAGCAGCGTGGATCAACTGGAGACCTTTAACTCATTCTCTGCCATTCCCAAATTTGTTCGGGTTTTGGTTATTCTTGCGGGGGGTGCCGATAAAGAACAGGTCAGACCCCTGGGAATGTTTTTGCCTTCCACATAGGGGCAGCATTTGCCTTTTGTCCATGTTAGCGCTTAGTTCCAGCTTCAGCTGTTGTTAAAGCAATATATAAATCAATATGTATGTATTGTAATGTATTTTGTACAGCTGCCCCCTTTTCAAGCTCAGATAACTCCAGACCCATAACTTGGGAATTCAGTATTTTCTTTTAACGAAAGAAGAGAGTCTCAGGTTTCTTACGCTGAATTGAATGTTTATGTAGTCCTAAAACTTAATAATCTGTGGAGTGGAAACATTTTTGCACATCGTCTGGCAATGAATGAGTTAATGGATGATTGGTTAACTCAAGCGGTATCGCCGGGACAAACACAACAACTGTATCTCATTTCTTTAAAAAAATAACAAAAAAAAATCAAAGAGCTTTCGACAGATATCTGAAGGTGTGTACCTCCGCAGGTGGCGAAGCTTCCTGCCCCGAGATCACAGAGGGCACACGAATAAAGTTGGCGCTGTCCAAGTAATGCCGATGCTGCCTGCGCCAATCCAAACAGTTATAGATGAGATTGGCCACGCCGTCAAACATTTGAGTGGCCACCGCCATCTGCGAGCAGACGCCAAACATGAGTGCCTAAACCAAACACAGGAAATGGGTAAGTGACGCACCACAGATTCGAGATCCTGCCGGTCGAAGGGCATCAACGAATCAGGGACGTTGTACTCCAGTTGGGCCACGTTGTGCAGTCTGGAGTTTGCTCCGGCGTTGTCTAAAACTTGCCTCAGAGCTGCCCAGAAGTTGTCCAGTACCTTGGCCTGCGCATCCTTTGCTTCTTTGGCGGCAATTTCGTCCACTGACGGAAGACGGCAAAGTGCATTCAGTTACATTCCCCTTGGAATTTGTATTTTGAGCTGGAGGCATTTATTATTATTGCTCTTCTTGTCATTAAATTTGCACATAACATTTGTTTATGTCGCAGATGTGGCACTGGTCTTTTAAACCGATTTCATCGCTACGTGAGCATTCACCGCTAGCTGCCGCTAGCTATCTGACTATCTAGCTGGCTATATATTTGCTATATATTAGCTATCTAGCTAGCTATTTATTAGTTATATATTAGCTAGCTAACTTTCTATTTGAGTTATTACTGGTTGAGTGAACGCTGGCGCAAGTGGCTGTCGCTGCTCACCCACAGACAAACTGATCCTGTGACTGTAAAGTGACCATGAGCGTTTTGAAAGGCGCTTCTTCTTCTTTTCCTTTCGGCTTTTCCCTTCAAGGGGTCACGACAGCAAATCGGTGTCCTCCATCTTTAGAGGTTCGATCCGCATGTTTGTTTTGGCCAAGCTTTTACGTCGGATGCCCTTCCTGACACAACCCTCTGTATTTATCCGGGCTTGGGGCAGGCGCTTATAAATGAAAAGTATTATTCTTATTCTTATCCATCACTGGCAAATACAGGCACATTATTTATGAGATCACCATTGGGCTCGGGTGGTTCCTCATCCTGCTCGTGTTCCTCTTCGCACGGCGGATGCGTGGCGCTCAGCCTGATGACGTTAGCGACGTGCACTCCGGCGCCATCCAGCGTCCCCACCAGCTGTGGCTGGTGGAAACCCATCAGCAGGATGTAGTGTTGGGGGCCGTCCTCGGGCTCGTCGTCTGCGGTGGAACAAAGGGAAAACCTCGATTGTTTGATACCTTTTCATGAATGCTTGTGGACTTTTTGTTTGAAAAAGTTTTGTTAAGACAAAAATAGTGCTCTGCCCCCACCTTGGAACATCTTGGCAACCAAGGAACTATGTTCACATCAGGATTTTTACTGAGACATCATGAGCGCTTTAGCATCTTCTTTAGACATCTCAGTGACGAGCAACTGTAGTGAGCTAAATTGACATTAATTCCAACTTGTGGCATCTTGGGCCGCAACGCACTACGATTATGCAAGTAGAGGAGTTTTGGGTCGACAGAAGTAGTGCTTTGCAACCACTGTGTGGCATCTTGTCGTCAAGGAACTACGTTGACGCAAGTAGAGGAGTTCCGTGTTCGGACAAAAATAGGGCTTTGCCACCATGAGATACCCGCAAAGGACTACAATTACGCAAGTAGATGAGTTTCGTTGAGAAAAAAAGGAGTGCTCCCCCACCACTGTGTGGCGTCTTGGTGCCAAGAAACTAGAGGAGTTTCGTTTGGACAAAAGTAGTGGTTGGCCAGCACCGTGTGCCATCTTGTTGCCAAGGAACTACGTTGACACAAGAAGAGGAGTTTAGTTTGGACAAAAGTAAGGCTTTACCACCACATTAATTCCAACTTTTGGAGACTTGGGCCGCAACGGACTACAATTACGCAAGTAGAGGAGTTACGTTTAGACAAAAGTAGTGCTTCCCCACCACTGTGTGGCATCTTGGTGCCAAGGAACTATGTTGACCTAAGTAGAGGAGTTTTGTTTCGACAAAAGTAGTGCTTCGCCACTACTGTGTGCCGTCTTGTTGCTAAAGAACTACAATGACGGAAGTAGAGGAGTTTCGTTTGACAAAAATAGGGCTTTGCCACCATCTTTTGGGATCTCGCGGTCAAGGAACTATGTTAACATGTGTCAAAGAGTTTCATTTGGAAAAATGTAGTTTTTTGAGGCAATCTCGTGGCATCAACAAACAAAGGCAATAACAAAGCATTTTATTCCTAGCCGATAGCGAGGTCTCAAAGTAAACAATAATAATCACCGTAGCAATAATAAATAATGTTTACTTATGTACTTGGGTGGCTCGACTTCATCCCTGCGTTTAAGTTTTGTTTTGGCTTTACGAGGTGGCTCATCCTTTGCCTTCTTGTCTTTGCCTTTTCCTCCTGCCTTTTCTTTGGGGGGAGGTGCAGCAGCTTTAACCTTATATAGAAGGAAAAAAACTTACTATGCAGTCAAAAGAAACATCAAACTAAAGAGTAAATGTCGTCGAGGTTTCTCACTTGCTCTGCTTTTCGCCTCCGCTGGTCATTCTCCTTCACCTGCAGCAGCATAAACTTGACTATTTGCGCCATGAGCTCAGCAGGGATCTGCTCGTGTGCCTCAAGCAGCTCCCTGGCGGGCTGCGTCACCTGCGTGAGCAGTAAATATTTTGAGAGAGGTGGCCGTTGAGGACGCCACACGACTTTATGTTTCTTGATCACAAACCTCATAGTACTGAGGAAAACCTTCACGTTTTTTTGCTTTGGGATTCCCATATTCTCGAATCTGCTCAAACACATTCAGACAAATTTCCTATATATTTCCGCATAGAATATGAAGAGCGTATGAGCAAATATGTTCGATTTTAGCTACCTTTGCCTCGGTGTCTGCCAAAGTGAGCGAGCTGAAAAGCTTGCGCTGCGGTTGCTCCACAGCCTGAGCTACCATCCGGATCAGTTCCTCATCGTCCGGACCTCCACCAACCAGGACACACACGCACGCTTGCCAGTTGTCCTGCGATGATGGGGTAAAGGAAATATTAGCATATTATGGTTTCAGAAACATCACGAAAAAAAAAATGTTTTTATTATCTATCTATCTATCTATCGACCAATCTACCTATCTACCTATCTATCTCGCACAGGGTGACGTTGCTCGGGCAGGGGGCGACATGCACTAAAACCTTTATGATTGTCAATCATTTATGCTTGAATATATTACATTTTAATGACACTTCTATGAAGAGTAACGTTTTGAGCCTTAAAATAATAGGTTTACGTTCATTTTAAACATGCCTCAAGGATGAATAAACCATCGTCTCATTTTTTTCTTTGTAAAAACACTTTTGGGCTTTTTTTTAACTCTTGCTGTTTGTCATAATATAATTCGGAGGGTACTGACGAAATTAATTCATTCTGGAAGAAATTTCTTCACTAGAAATCTAAGTAGAATAAATTGTACCGCTCAGATGGGTCGGCCATTTTGTTGAACCCCAACTTGTAGAAACGTGCGCAAACATTGTTGACAAATATGACAGTTACCAACTTTGACTCTTTCAGGAAGAAAAAAATCTAAACTATGTTTCAACAGCTGTGATTAATGTGCACCCGAATGTAAAAAAATTACCACATTCTCCACACATTATTTAACACTGGACGCTATCATCCCTACCTCGTCAAACTGTGAATTGGCGAGACCACTCTCCCAAGTCTGGACTTCCGGACCCTGCGCAGCGGCAGTCTTCTTTGCTGCCGCGCCTTTTTTTGCACCCTTGGGAGGCATTTCGCTTCAGACAATTGTAAGGAATTGAATTTTGACCCAAAATAACGTCAAAATTCTCTCACTCGACCGTGTGGTGTCTCCTGGCGTCCGCGTTGCCCATGACAACTACATAGGAAGTTATTAAAGGAAACACACGAAGAGCTTCTGGTACCTTTCAAAGTAATAGCATAAAAAGAGGCAGCTAAAACGAGACTTTTTGGATTGTGCTGGCTAAACTACTTGCGGTATCCTCTAGGTGTCAGTATAAAATCGGTGATAGAAAAAGGTTATCTCAGTGTTTTGGACAACAACCAAATTTAAAGCGTTTTAAAAATAAATAGGTTATAATAATAAGTCTAATATTAATAATAACACATTTCAGTTATAAGCACCTTTCAAAATTCTTAAGGACACTTGACAGTCACAGGAGGGATACTGGGAGGGGGACGAGAATCATCAAAGTAAACAAGGGCGCAAGAAACGAGACGGTGTGACAAAGTCAACCCTGCACCAGCACAACGACCCAGCGACATATCTCATGTTCATGCTACTTTGCCATTTCACCCTACTCATAAGCAGTCTTTTTCCCTTCCCTCATAATGCTCACATCAAGCTTTCTGTAAGAACTTCCTGTTAAACATAATCACACGAGCCCATTTATTGCAGCTGGGATGTTATATTGTCCATTTTGTGTTGGTGTACAAAGAACAAAATGGTGTGAACGAGGTTGAAATGTTTTATAGTCTACGGGATGGCAAAAAGATTTCAATCAAATGCCAACACTGATTTAAAAGTGTGATTAAACATTGATGTGGCTGTGAAAAAATAGAATAAAATAAACAACAATAAAGTCACAAAAGTCTATTCAAATTCATATTGACTGTTGCCAAGCAGTCATCAAACCGAAAAGCCAAATTCATCTTTTAAAAAGGCCTAAGGACGATATTGCTGGGGAGGAGTTTAAGAAAAATGTGATGAAAATAGGACAACTGTGGACAGCAACGTGAGCAAATAGAATCAACATAAGCCAATAACAAGCCATATAGAAAGTCGACACTCCCCTGTTCAAGCTCGAGTTTGTTGATATGAAAAAAAGATGAGACCAGTACAGTATATCACTTTTTCCACCCTTCATGTGACGTAAGGCCCATGAAAGTCAATTGGAGGAAAACAGTAATTGCATAAGTGCGCACACCCTCTTACGAAGAGGGGTGTAATCAGAATTAAGCACAATGAACATCAGGTTATTTACATCATCTCCATTTTTTTCTCAATTGCCCTAGACATGTCAGAATTCACATGGAGACTGCTTGAAATTATTTATCATGGTCTAACATTTCTATATCATAAAACACTGACATTTAAACAGTGGATTGCACACTTTTATATGCAGTGTAAGCAGTGTACATTTTACAACTGAAGTAAAGAGCACGTGTAGTTTAACACTCCTCGATCACTGTACCACCAGAAGAGGAGTAAAGTTTTTTCTTAACAAGTCTGAAGCCTCGACTCAGTTTCAATGCACGTTGATAGGACGGTGCGAAGCAGGTGCCCATGAAAAGCAAGTCGCGCAAGCTCGGCCAGACGGCGGCGTCCTGCTTGAACACAAGAGTCAACTCAAAGGTGGGCACCACGCCGGCGTCATAAGCCAAGCGGTCCAGTCGCTTGCAGCCTTTGTCCATTTCCAGGAGGACGTCCAGGACGCAACCGCGCAGACCGCACGGCTCGCAGGACGCCAGCCGCAGCATTTGCCCTGCGATCCGCCGCGTAAGCTGCTCTGGGACCAGCAAAGTAGAGCAATGGAGGGTGGACCTTTTGGCTCGCGATAAGCAGCTCTCTAAGATTTTGGCCAGCCGGAGACAACTCCGATCCTTGGTGGCTTCCGAATTTTTCTGGGTCTCGCCCCACCAGGGCTCCCAAAAATCTGATTCTAGAGAGTCAGCAGAAATAACTTTATCCATGGGTGCGGGAAATGTCTCATGATGCATGTTGAGGAATAAACAGTACGACAAAACTGTGCTCAACTCGTTCAGACAATTACACTAACCCAAAACTGGAAAATTTTGATAGTGCACGAGTATGACATCAAACCCCAAAATATTGAGTCAACATCTCCAACAACATTGCAGGTGCCTATTTTGTTTCAGACGCAAGCTTTTTAAATTTGTGTTTGAACTTCACCATATTTCATATACCTGTACAATAATAAATAAAGTAATGCTAAAATAACAACGCTAAGGGAGGGGCTCAATTTGAAAAATACATCATCATAATATATTTTATTTATAAGCACATTTCAAAACACTGAAGAATACTTTACAGTCACACGATACGAACAATAAAACCACATATAAAATTATAAATAATAAAAGATTAATCTATCCAGAGAATGTAGCTACAAAACCATTTTTGAGATACAACAATGACGTCACCAATTCGCGCCGTCTAAGATAAGAGAACATAACTCACCCTTTTCGGAGGAAATCTGGTCGTTTCTCCACCCAGCCACGTCGAGGGTGCACTCGTGTGATTTAGGCTTCAATGTACTCGTGGCAACCATTTTGACACTGTTTCTTCAACACTCTGTGAGGGGTATGCGTGTGGCCGGGGGGGGGGGGGTGCTCAACGGAGATTAATAACAAATTCCCTTAATTGACAACCACAATCAAGTCAAAAACTCACCTTAGACTTCGCCTGCAAATAAAAACTCGTAGAATTTTCTCTACATAAATTAAGCGATAGACACAAAT
This sequence comes from Hippocampus bargibanti, assembly GCF_051943395.1. NCBI lineage: Eukaryota > Metazoa > Chordata > Actinopteri > Syngnathiformes > Syngnathidae > Hippocampus > Hippocampus bargibanti. The sequence continues at coordinate 27,469,506 of NC_142735.1, read as the reverse complement.
AAATACAGGAAGTTCGACCAAATTGACAACTCATACCGTACAAATCACTGCTCCGGCTGCCGCCATTTATTTATAACTTTCCGGGGTTTAGCTGACCCAGAATCTTGACCAATCAAGTACCGCGACGTTTCTCATTGGCGGTACAATCAAGCTCGGAGTGAACTCATTGGCTGATACCCGTGTCGAACACTTTGGCTGCTCGACACGACAGTATAAAGTAAATAATAAAATAAACGAACGACCACTCTACGTGGACAATTTTATTTGCGCAACACCCGCAAAGAATACTTTGGCTGCTGTCCACCCATATTACACGGTAGAAAGACAAAATAAAAAATAAACAAACGAACGCTCTAATGTGCCATTTATTTGCCAAAGACGTGCGAAGAACACTGGCTGCTTGACTGTGGTTTGTGCCTGAAATCTCAGAAACTGGACCCCCCCCCCTCCTTAGCCCAGCTGGCCTGAGGTCAAAGAATCTGAGAGGTCAGAAAGGATTTCCAGCAGTCACATGCAGCTGCCTTTCAACATATGGACATATACAGTTAAATAAACACATAGTGGTTATACAAGCACGGCGGCATTGACCTACATTTCATACCATGTCATAAAATCCTTACGAGCATTTTAACTGTGCATTATGCGGGCCAAGTGAACGAAAATACGAACATTTGTGTTTTACCCTTAGAGTTGGGAAACGGCCGCCCAACGAAGAATGCGGACTTGATCAGAGTCGCATTGCAAATGTTGCAGATCATCTCCCGAACTCAAGAAGGAGGTCACGGGAGCTTTAAGATCATTTGCCAGGGGAGGAGGTGTTATTTCTTTTTAGTGGGTCACGCTTTGTTGGCTCGGATGGATTTTTCACATCAGCTACCGAGATGTCACTGAGCCATGTCACCGAGCTCAGAAAATGTCCCCTGGTAATAAACATTGGCTTCTGACGAGTAGGTCAGATTGCATTTGTGTCCTTGTTTTAGTGGTTCATCCTCACTGAGTGGTTGAGCAATAAAAATGCATCATTTCAAATGTACGCCACAGAAAAAGAGTCAAAATTGTCATCAATTTATTCGACAAATAAACGCTTCCCGTATTTTGGCCAAATGCATTTTCTTGACAACAGGTGAATACACTTTCAAAATAATAGCGTTGACATAAAAAACAGATGTCACAAGAAATCAAAAAAGAGCATGGGTGAACACAATTAAGGATCTGATTCGAACTGTGCGTACCTTTGTCGACACGCCACCGAAATAAGTTCATAAAACACCCCAAAGAGTGATGCGCGCGGTCTCTGTTTATACAGCGAAAACCATTTGATTTCTTCTGTCGGCAGGGGCTCGCAGGGCCGTTTCATTTCCTGCTCGTTGGACTCCACTTCTTCGTGATGCCGGGCACTTTGATTTCATCTTGCAGCTGGAAAACAAATGGCGAAAGAAAAACAACGAGGGTTGAGACTTTGTATAGTTTGAGAAAGTGACGCTAGAGGGTGCTGCTGCTACGCAACACAGATTGAAGACCGGGCGAGAGACACGATAAACGACGAAACGCAATTTGTCTAAACCGGAAGGAGGAGACGTTTACCACAGGGGGGTCCAAACTTTTTTTAAAGAGGGGCAGATTTGGTGTGTTAAAATGTAGGGGGGCGGGCGGACGTTCTTTACTTATAACAGCAATTAATTGGAATACATTTCAGCGAGCCATTCTGTTTCACTTTTGCTTTTTTAAATTTGCAGCTATCGTAAGCATGTGTTTTGGTACATTTGAAACATACTGATCAAAATTGAATTGCCATTGAAAATTGAATATTCACTTAACTTCATTTTTTAACACAAACAACAGTTGAACATAAGTAATTGTTTTTTTGTTGATTGTCGCAGTTTTAGATTTTTTTTTTAAACTCACCATTTTAGAAAATTGGGGGGCTCATTCAGTCAATGCCTCATATACTAATTTGCTGTTCCTAATTGAGCCTCTGGATGACAGCACTTAGCACACGCAGGTAACAGCGCTACTCCCCAATCTATTAATTGTACAAGCGGGCCAGATGTGATTGATTTTATGACGGAGGCTGCGGGCTGGATTAAAATTAAACACAGACCGCATTTGGCCCTCGAACCAGACTTTGGACATGTCTGTCTTACAAGATATTGTCAAACGACGGAATGATCTTTTATTTTTTCCAGAACTCGTTTTTGGAGTATTTTGTGAAGCGAATCCAAAGGAATCCAGCATCCAGCCACACCATAAACCCTTTCTTCCTCTGCGGAATTCCTTCAAAGTGACTCAACTTCCCGCCGAAGCCCAAGTGTTGATAAACCACAAAAAACACCCAAGATCCATGGGAGCATCCACCGGGCACGCACACGCAGATACATACCGGATACAAGGAAACACACGTTCCGCACAAGACGCACTTTTGTGTGTGTGCGTGTCTAGGTGACTGTGACATTTTGTCGGCACACAATAGCCCCTGCCCAAAACAAATGCGTGTTTATGTTAGGAAGTGGCTAACTTTTGGGTCCCGCCGCTGGCTGGAGGGCGACTGCTCCAAATCACAGGAAACACCTTCTGCGACCCAATCCGGGCCTGAAGCTGGCGCGCGCACTCGCAGCACAATAAGATATGAAAAGGCCGCCACTTCCCGCTTCACCGAAAGGGAGGAAGCACGGCCCGTACACTGACGGCTGCTCACCGTTCTCCTCGCCACCTGAAGACTTGACGCCGAGAAGCAGGACACCGTCTTTGGTGCTTTCCGGCCGGGTCTGGAAGGAGGCGCTGCGGACACACGGGCAATGAGGACGGACCGACGCTCAATCAATTTGCTACTTACTTCTCAGTTCCAGTGTCAATAGTCTCTGTAGAAAAATAGATAAATTAACAAACAAACAAATAAATAGATAAATAAATAAATAAAACATTTTTTAATGGAACATTTGACGTTAAACGTACCTGAGTGGTCATGGATCTTCTTGCATTTGAACTTGAGGATGATGATGGCGGCGGAGGCGACGAGCAGGATGGGCAGGACAATCCACCACAGTCTTTTGTCTGTAGCTGAAAACAGGGGAAAAGCATCAATAAAACCATCCAGTAAGCCTGTCAAGCCTGACCGGGCGCAGTTTCAAATGGCCCACTCAGTCCCTCACCTGCTTTTGCCACCTCTTTGTCACCGCCGCCAACCTGATGACCTTGTGAACCACAAGCAGAATTATTTTTTGGGGTTCCAAACACACTTCGTCTCAGGCACCTCTACTTCCGAAAATTAATTGGTTGTGGAAGAAATTTCAGAACTTGAAAAGTTTGTAAGTCAAGACGCATTTTCCCTGAAAATGCCCTAATCCGTTCCAAGGTCCCGCAAAATTCAGACATAAATGTTTTCTAAAGCATAAGAATGCACCAAAACATGATTGCACAATAAACAAGAATGAGGCATCACGTATAAAACAAAAAATAAATGATAAAAATAATGGTCATTTAACATTTAAACTGCATACTTGTGTTTCTTTACCCTCGTCAGTTCAGGTTCTCTCTCAGAAAAACTTTTTGCCTGGCATTTTGAAAAGGACTGATTCGTTAGCTTTTTATCGGCTTTGAACAATCCTTTGGAAATGCCCAAGGCAAACCTCAGCATGGTGAGCGATTGCCTGACAGATGAAGGCTTTGCCCTGGGTGATTGACATTTATTTCAAACTATCGAAGCACCTCGTGGCCCAGGGGCAATTGATGAAGACGCTGAATAGACACACATTAATTTATGTACAGTGATACCTCAGCTCACGAACTTAATTGTTTCCCAGGAAGTGTGTGTAAGGCGAAAAGTTTGTCTTCCGAACATTTATTTCCCTTAAGAAACCATTAAAATGAGAATAATCAATTCCCAGGTCTCCGTAAAACATAATTTTGTACTAAATAAGCCTTAAAACTACACAAAATATATATTATTTTATATATAATAAATGTGCTATTGTATTTTAATTAAATAAATAAACTACTATATAATAAAGTCATTTTATTTACCTTTGTGATGGTCAGTGACGTAGTTGGCTCTTGATGATCCCTTTCTTCTGATCGACAGTAATTTTCTTTTGTGTCTTCTTCGGCTTAACACTAGCCTGTGGTAGGGTATTTTTCGGTCCCATAATAGCAAAAGTACTACACACAATAACAAACCACGTCCGACTCAAAGAAAGGGGGTGACGAAAACTAGTCCACCAGCCACTGTGGCGCCGTGTGGTTTGGTTCGTCCGCCGAAAACTAGTTTGGCAGTCGAGACTTTATGCTTGCGAATGTATTGTTTGTGAGGCGAAAAGTTCGTGAGCTGTATACGGATAGACACACACAAACGAAAGAGGTTCCTCTTAGCCAATGGGATACCAGGATGTTGCTGGATAATGGCCAATAGCCGAGCAGCTACACGTACGCTGCGTTCAGGTACCTTGGAGATCAGAATAACAGCCCATACTGTATTTTTATCTTTTGTGTCTTGAAATTTCTTATGTACGTACAGGCAATATTTTCCTGTTGAGGCGTTTTGTAACTTAAACATTTTGTATGAAGAGATGTTCGTAAGTAGTGGTAGCAACGTACCATCAAATGATGTTATCCATCGTCCCGCTTCTCACGCAAGTTCACTAGAACGGCTTGTGAGGGGTACTTACCAGGACTTTTCTCCGTGGTCTGGCCCGTCTCCTGCCGAGGCATCACTAAAAGCACACCGGAAAGTTGTTGAAAGGAAAAAACAACAGAGTGATGAATCTGCGATGTGGAGAATACATGACAGTACCCTTGTCAGGTTTCGGCGGGGCCATAGTGGGATTGGCTCCTATTTAAATTAAATAGCACATTTAGTTGTGAATCAGGTGCAAGTCGATTGTAAATTATTTACGCTTTTACTTTTAGTCTGGTTGGCCGTTTTTTCCGTCTGAGAGTCGGAGGTCCTCGGCTGGGTGCTATTATTTGATGCAGCTTCTGTTGACGCTGTTGCTCAACACACACAGAAAAAAACCAGAAATGAAGGACCAGTTGCCGCAAAGCAAGTCGTAAATAATGTGTGTTAAAGCTCCAACTGTTCTCGGCCGCTCTGGCCACTGCCGACGTCACGTTTGGCTGCGTCGGCATCGGCGAGGTCATCGCTGCCGTTGGCGCCGCCGTCGGGATTGATTTTGCTGAGGGGAAAAACAAAAGGATCAACATCAATATGGCAGCATCTTTTGAGATGTTTGAGACACTCACTGGTCTCCGCGACTTTTTGGGTGGTTCGTGCCGGCGGCGCGAGCGTCGAGGGCGCGCGGCTTTTCGGTGCTGTGGTGGGGGCTGCGGATGTTGTCGGTGCTGCTCAAGGGTACAAAACAGCAAAATAAAATAGTGGACAACACTGAGGTGGTACCAAGATGAGGCCCAGACCGATGAACATCTTTGAAGGCCGATGCTGATTTTGGGGGATCAAATTCCAAGAATCCAAGGGTATCAAACTCAGTTTTTTTGCCGCGGGCCACTTTGTAGTTCCGGTTTCCTTTCGGGGGGCCATTATGAATTTGGGGAAGCCATTAGAATGTTTAATCCCCTCCGCATATTACGTATCGAGCGATGTTATGAATAACTAGTTTTCAAATTTAAAGTAAAAAATAATAACTGTTATTGTGGTTAACATGGGACAATTCTGAATTTTGGTTTGGACTTTATCAAGCATCATGGCACTTAACTAGATTTGCTTTCGTGGGCCGAATAAAATGATGTGACGGATCAGATTTGGCCTGTGGGCCTTAACTTTGACACTTGTGCTATAACCAATCTCATCAAGAATATATATGAAGGAATAAAATAACATCATTTTTGTTCCGCAAAGTTTTACAACAATAAAGATCTGACTTATAGGCAAAACATTGTACAGTAAAGTCTCGTTATATCGATATCGGTTATATCAATAGTACTGCTTATTATGATACTATTTCTATGAACGCAAGGAGAAAATTTACATGCCGCAAGGATCGGATATATCGATAGTCCGGTTATATCGATATTTTTTCCGACTCCTGAGAATATCGATATAACGAGACTTTACTGTATTTCAATATTTTTAAAGGACAATCGACGTCTCCGGACAAGTTGTGTCCATAATTTGTAAAATGGTTTCAAATGACTTCTACTGAGCGTATTTTACAAAGATTCCACCGCATATAGCTATATTTTACGTTTTAATATTTGCGCTGAATATTCAGGAAGTCTTGTTTTTGAGTTGGTGACGAGTCCGTACGTGACGTCACTGAAGGAACGTCCCTGACCGAAAGAAAGGACACACTGTAGCAGTCCTTCCATCACGTCAATACATATTGCTGTGCTTGTTTGGTCTGAAAACGTCATGTTGCACCAAAAGGAGCCAGAAGAGGGCGACCAAGCTCCATATAAGGAATTTATCAGCCTGTGGAAACGGGCTGATTAATTCCTCACAGGGAGCTTGGTCGCCATTTTCTGCCTCTTTTCTGGGACGCTACATTGCAGTCCAGATGCCTCAAAATGACACGGAAGGACTTCTTTCATCAATTGCAAACATGTATGCTTTCCTCTTCAGAACTATTTGAATCATATTCATAACTGGAGGTGTAACAAGAAAGCATATTCTCCGAATCTGAAGCCATTGTTTGGATTCTCCAGCAATGCAAGACGTCTTGGCGTGACGTCACGAACGATGATGTCACGCATTTAGTTGTTTTTCTGATGTCAGTTAAGAAACAAAAGTGATGTCAGTTGTCCTTTAATGTAGCTATACAACAGAGAAAAAAAATATAAAAAAATATTTACATTTTTTGCTAATCTTTAGCCAGAGGGTGGCGTGTGATAAAAACATTTCTTTATTTTTGGGGGGTGGTGATAAATTTCGAAACAGCTCACACTGACCAATAATAATAATGATAGTAATAATAATAATAATAATAATAATAATAATAATAATAATAATAATAATACATTTCATTCATAAGCGCCTTTCAAAACTCTCAATCACTTGACAGTCACAGAAGTTTTTTTAGCCAGATGCGCCAATGTTCACTCAACCCGGAAGTAACTCAAATAGATAGAAATTCATCGGTCGGTTCCTCGTATGCAATGTTTATATTCACCTTGGGGGATCTTCGGCATCACTTTGGCGGTCGTTGGACTCTCTGACGGCTGCGTCACGACGACTTCGTCTGTTGACACTATGAGGCAGAGCGACACACAAGGAGCGGCACATTTTAGTTCACCACGTAGCATCAAATGCAATTTGGATAAGCAGTGGGTGCCGTGAGATCCGAGCAAGGAAAACTTTTGTCTTCACGCTAACACATCGCGGTAAACACTAAAATACAAGCAGTGTCCCGGTATGCTAACCCTTTAACGAACGGACACTTGAATGCAACAATACTTGTAGGCATGCATTCTTTATCATCCGCGAAGAAAGACAACCATTGCTGCGTTTACTGAGAAGCCAAGATTGTCTCCACCCACAGTATATGGAAAGACTTGTATTATACTGCCCTCCGGTGGCCAATAATGCACACCAGAAGGAGCAGCATAATGTCCATTGAAGTAAATGTCAAAAACAATGTTTTGACAGATTTTTTTTTTAAATTATGTGGTCAGTGAATGTTTGGACAAAGTATAAAATTGGTTGGGGTACCAAAAAGTTGACAGAAGGTCAACTTGAGTTCGCCCATAAAGGTCACGATGCATTTCATGTTCGTACGGAAACGAAGGTTGCAAAGTTATGTATACACAGTAATTGTTTGATTTTTGAATGATCCATCACTTGTCAATGCAGTTGACATCCTCCGCTGGGAGAGACTGAAGCTGCATCCTGTCCTTCTGCGCTATTGTTGTCCTCGCGACCTTTGAATCTGCACCCACCCTCCCCCACTTGTCATCTGTGAGGAAGACAACTCGACAAGACATGGACGCAAATTATTATTTTTTAATTCTGGCGAATAGCGTTTGTCTTTCTTAGCTTGGTCGCTAAATTTCTCCAGCTTTAGTTTCGATGCCCTCTGGGAATGGTGGCACTTTGGTTCCAAACGCTACACGTCCCACCCCTCCTGGATGATCCGTTGGGGCCAGCGGCGAGCCGATAAGAGCTATTTCGGCGGCGCAAGCAGAACATCAACAAAAAGATGAAGGGAGTTTGTCCGCTTTGCGTCAACCAAACGATTCGCATTGTCGCTTTGTCCCTCGAGGTCTCATTTGCTCGCGTCTGCTTTGATGGTTCAAAGCGTCCGCGTTCCGCAAATGGACATATCAAATCTGCGCCGAATCAATGTGGATTCATTCCATTGGGACAAAGTGCAAATTGCCCCAAATGGTTTGGTGATTGATGGATACTGAACACATTTTCAAAATGGAAGTCGTAAACTGTTTACTGCTGCTCCTAGTCCATTTTTCGGATCTGCTTTTTCCTCATAAGGCTCGCGGGATTGCTGTAGCCTATCCCAGCTGCCTACAGGCAGCGGGTGGGGGACACCCTGAATCGATTGTCCACCAATCGCAGGGCATACAGAAACAAATAAAAATTCACGCTCACACTCACCCCCAACGACAATTTTGAATGTTCCATGAACCTGCCGTGCATGTTTTGGGAATGTGGTAGGACGCCGCGGTACCCGTAGAAAACCCACGTAGGCTTGGTGAGAACATGCAAACCCCAAACGGAATTGAACCCCGCACCTCTGCCTGGACAACATATGTATTGTCGACAAATAATATAATATTGAGGCATTTATTCTTTATCCTCTGCAAAGAGACAAAATATTTTCAGTCTCATGTGAAACTGTTTTTGATTGTCCAGCGTCATGCTGCCCGCAGGCGGCCATGGTGCGCACATCAGTTGAATTCTTTATATTTATTGAATTATGTCTTACCGAGAATTTTTTTTTGCTTTTTATGACAAAGTTCTGTTTATGTAATTAAAAAAATCATCACAAAATCTCAAGTCACCACTGTATTGTATCCAAAATATGAGGTTGTTTTAAATGTGATGTTTTTTTTTAATGTTTTCTGACCTCTGCTTGAAGATGTTCTGAAAAAAATGAAAAAAAACAATGAAGCGGATTTTCTTACCTGGCATGAAGACGTAAGCTGATGTAAGCAGGAGGACAAAAACCCTGACGGTCTTCATGTCGACTTTGTGCCTTTGACTCCGTCGGAGCAGCGCATGAAAGAAAGAAAAAATAATGGTGTTCAAGCCGGGGCGCACCGTTGCTCCTGCTTATTTCGGCACTTCCTTCCTTCCTCTCCCACGCTGACGTGACGCAGGGCAGGAGGAGGTGGGGGGGGTGCTGTCCAGACAAACAGGAGGAAAAGTGGAATTTTAGGAAAGCTGAACTCTTCTACACCGTTCAGGTCAGATGTCAGACTTTTTTGACAGCAATAAAAATGGCAAGACTTTTCTTTCTCTGACCGTAAAATGACAAATATTCAAAAAATGACATTTTTTTCCTCCAAAAGGAAAAACATATATTTTTTTCATAAAGGTAAAGTTACACAATACCTTTCCTTTGTTTCATGAAATGACCAGTCGGTGACGTGTCAGTTTCGGGTATGTGCAGGACGTGTGGTGGACAACACACTCGTGTCTTGGACCTTGAAAATTTGATTTATTTTCCTTTCCACACAATAAAAACATAATAATAATTTCTATCAAACTCACCCAATGTATTCATGTGAATTAAAACAAAAAAAATAGTTTTAATGGGTATAAAATATATAAACCCAGCATGAGTTAAAAAATACTTGAAAACTTGTTATGCATTGATATTTCATTTTTTACTTTTCATATAATAGAAAAATATACACACTTCCTATCAAATTCGCCCAATTTATTCATGGAAATTAAAACAAAAAATACAGTTATTTTACAGCAATAAAACATATAAACTAACTATAGGTAAAAAAAAAAACTTCTTCTTTTCCTTTCGGCTTTTCCCTTGAAGGGGTCGCCACAGCAAATCAGTGTCCTCCATCTTTAGAGGTTTGATCCACATGTTTGTTTTGGCCAAGCTTTTACGTCGGATGCCCTTCCTGACACAACCCTCTGTATTTATCCGGGCTTGGGACCGGCAGAAGACGACTTATGTCCCTTTGTGGCTACAGAACAAGCAACTCGCTCAACAAAAGGCTCCCAAACACAAAATGGTCAATGGCACAGCAACATTCAAAAAAGCACAAACTAAAGTAAAAAAACACTAGCGGGTGGGGTCAAACCGTCAAAGGAGAGCGAGCAGCTCCTTGACGGCGATCACGGTTACGTCGGCGTAAAAGGTGCCCTCGTTGTCGCCCCCTCCGAACACCAGCAGTGTTTTGTCAACTTGCTGCTCTTCGGTATCATGGACGCTGGCCATCTCCATGGCGACGAGGGAGTGACCCGCCCGGGCAAGTGACAGCTGTGGGAGCGTCACCTCCGTCCACACGTTTGTCTCTGACGTCAAGAAAAGATGATGGTGGAAATTTTGCATTGTGGTGTACAGATTTTTAGTGTTTTGTATACTTAACTCATTCACTGCCAGATGAAAATTGCCCACTCCAGTGCCAGGGTTTTTGTCATTTTCACTCAAATTGCAGGACCCACAGAATATTAAGTTTTAGGACTACATAAACATTCAATGCAGCGTTAGAAACTTTAGACTCTCTTCTTTCATCATAAAAGCATAGTTAATTCCTAAATTATATGGGTCCGGAGTTATATGAGCTTGAAATGAGGGCTTTAACAACAGGTGAAGCTGTAACAAAGTGCTAACATGGAAAAAATGGAAATTCTGCCCCCTCATGGAAAGGAAAACATTGCCAGAGGTCTGAGCAGCGCCTTATCGACACCCCCGTAATAGAAACCAAAACCTGAACAAATTCTGGTATGGCACTCTACATCAATTTTTTAATTTCCGAATAAATCCGGGAATGGCAGTGAATGAGTTAAACATAAAGAAGTAAAATGTTTGCAAAAACATGACATTGTGGGGCGGACGCGTCTGCCACTCGATTAGGTACACCTAAGACGGCGAAGGCCGCTCACCCATGTCGAAAACAAAAGCATCGCTGAGGGAGTTGTTTCCGTTATAGCCGCCGTGGATCAAGAACTTCGTGGGCGAGATGACGGCGCTGCCATGCCAGCTGCGAAAGGAACACACACACACACACACACACACACACACACCCAAATAAGAGGTTTGGGAAACACACAACGTGGATGCATGCACGCCAGTCAACAATCCAAAGTGCGTTTTACCATCGAGGGGCGGGACTTAGTCCGCTTGTTTGAACAGCAGAAAACTCCATCAACCCTGGCAAAGAAGCATCGTGTCACCCATGGCAGTCATTTTGATACACAATCGAGTAAGTCGGCAGCCCGCCTCACCGAGGTCCAATACGAACATGTCGTTGTAGCACACAGGTGTGTCCCACCCGCCAAATACGTAAATCTTCCCCTGCGGCATCACGCAGGCCGAGTGACTGCAATGCAAATATGCAAATCGGGACAAGATTGTTTTTCCGGCGGGCGCTGAGAAGCGATGGCGATGGAAACGAAACATTGAGAGAGCCTCACCCCGAGCGGGGGGACGGACCGTCGCCGATGACGACGGGCTGGTACCAGATGGACAGCTGGGGGTCGAAGATGTACAGGGAGTCGCTGCAGCCGTCCGGCTCCGGGTGGGGCCGAGGGAAAACCCCTCCCAGCACAAAGAGCTCCCCCCGAAACAAGCTGCAGCTGTGGTAAGCCAGCGGGGGAACCTTCCCTTGCGCCTGAGCAGACAATAATGAGAACCACTTTCAACACCCCGCCCCCCTCAAATCGCTCCTCACCTCCACCATGGTCCACTTCCAGGTTCGCGTGTCCAGGATGTGGACATCATTGAACCACTTTTTGTTCTTGGAGCCGCCAAACACAAAGATACGGTTGGAGTCCGGGTCGTAGACCGCCGTGTGGCCTATTCTGGCCTCGGGAGTTGGACCCTGCGCCAGTGTCTCGGCCGGCACCCAGGATAGGTCCTCTGCGGGACAAAAACGGGCGCTCAGAGGACAATGTCTCTTCCAGATGTGGCATCACGCCCGCTTTTATAACCTGAGATTTCACCCACGTGACAGACCTGCGCAGAGCTTCCACAGGGGATCTTTGCAGAACTGCATCCTGGCTCCTTGACCTCCAATCAAGATGGCCGTGTGGGCATCAATGGGGCATAGCATTTGACCCCAGCGACCCGATGGGCCTGACTGCGCCACTGCTGGAGCATCGTTGGGAAAGTTATCATGAACTAACCGTAAGTCAAACTCCGCTCAGATAAAAGCTAACAAACATGGCCTCACCCGCTTGACTTTTGGCTGCGTTGCGTCTGCCCGAGAAAAGTTTCTGCCGGCCTTTGGCGTGCCGTTGGACTTTCCGCGACGGCGCGGTTTTCTCCGGGCTGCCGTTAGGACACATGTTCTCCACCTCCTCCTTAACCACCCGGTGGTCCTTGCTTATGTCAAGTTCTTCGGCAGTGGCTCGCTTCCTCTTCTTTTTGCAGTCGAGTTCTTGGGGAGCAAGAGGAGCGGCGGCGTGCTGGAAACAGTTGGAAGAACACATGGTTGATATTCGTGTTGTCCTCTCGGCAAAATAGCGATCCTTGTCTTGATTAATTGTCAGGAACCTATGGCTTGCGAGCCATCTATCTTTTGATGATTGCATCTGGCTCGCCGATAAAACAAAATACATATTCTGGCTTTTTCGCTGTTCATTTCCTGTTTGGGCAGCAGTTGGCGTCAAGCGCAATTTTGATTGGATGATACTGAATTATGGCCGTTGATGTCGAAGCAGGTAAACGCTCCCTTTTAAATAAGCCTGACGAGTAAAAAAAAAATCGCCTTTGTGGAGAGAAAAAGTTCTGCTGTGATTCTAATTTGCAATGAAACAGTTGATATCAGTGGCACTTTGACAAGCCCCATGCTAACGTTAGCATCAATATACTTCTGAGAGAGACAGCAGAAAGCCAGCGTGCGAGCGAATGAGCAGTGTGCAGGCTAGCTAGCAGTAGCTTCGCCTATGGACACAGCAAGTTGACTTTCATTCCGATCGTTTGGCTGGATTTATTTTTTACCAATCATGAGGAACGGAAAACTATTCATATTAATGGTGAGTATTATCACAGTTATTTAAAATAATACATTCTGACATTTTGTTGAACTCACGTGTGTGCGTGTTTTGCATGCATCCATGTGTGTGTGTCGCTCTCACCGAAAAACATTTCTAAATATTTTACTTTTATGGCACTCTTAGTCAAAAAGGTTCCCGACCGCTGAATTAAAGAGTAGAAAAGTCGGATCACATCAAGTGTATGTCAGGGATCCCAGCCATGGGAAATTAAAATAGAGGGCAATGAAACAGATCAGCCGGGGAGCAAGGGGGCCGTAAATTTATCAATGCAAGATTGCATATGATATATCTGCCTCATAATTGTACAAATACCATTGATTATGTTTACAGACGTTTTTCACCAACTTTGGTCATCCCCCATCAAGTCTCATTCAAGTTAGTTAGTTTCGTATTATAAATCATAATTAAAATCATGGTAGACTACAGGTCAACAGTAAACAAGCCCTATCACAATTTCCTTCGTTAGAATAATAACTTATGAATTGGAATGACTCACCAGGTAGTTTCTAATTCTGCATTCTCAATCTTTTTTTCTCTGCATGTTTGCTTCCCTCACAATGCTGTTTGAGTGACGTCCAACCTTTACCACCATAGGTGATCACTTTTCCATCGCAAAATGCTGCAAAGGGCTTTCCCTGGATTTTTAGGTTTGAATATGAAATCTGAAAGCGGGCGTCCGCCAATTTGTTTTTCTAACCATGCCAAATTCCGCAAATTCTTTATTCCTCCATCCAGAGACGTCACCGTTCCACTATCACTCTTGTGTAGGATATCGTTCTTCCACGACATCTTTACAATGTGAAAAGTCATGTGTTCTCCCGAGCGAGCAATCACACGGAACACGTGCACGTAAGCTTTACATCAAAACAAAATCTATATAGATATCTAACCTACACTGTCTATACTATTAGCACATTAAACATGTAAGTACCAAAAATGCGACAATGTTTAGCGCAGGTTTACTGGCGAAAAGCGCTGTAAGGGAGCTTCCATATTTGTTTTCTCGTTTCATCGTACACAGTCTCGTGGTATTTCACTCGAGCGATCCCAATTGTCGACGGAAGCAACCGACATCGACCAAAACACACGAAAGCATGCCGACTCAAGCACTACGCATTGTGATCATCCTATCACCCTTCAAAACAAACGTTTGAGTGGTTGTATATGGGAATAAAATAACTTTTACATGAAAATAGAAAATATCACTTTGGCGGAAAAAAAAATAGTGGAATTCTGCTAAATAGCGGACGTCTGGGATCCCAGGTATGTTACCTTTGGTGTATGGTCCTTGACAGCCAAAATGAGTTCTGTTTCTGGCCTATTGTCTTTCGCCTGAGGAACAGATGAAAGTTACAATTCCCTCCCCTAAGTATTTTTTGTACATTTTCCCATCAAAAACATTTTTTACCATATATCCTCCTTCCAGTGTAACAGTGAGGGTTACGCCATTCGTCCATGTCTCTTCTTCCCATTGCTCCCAAGACAGGCATCTATGGGATTCCCCGAATAATCAAAAATATTGAATCAAGGACATGATAGAAACATCTACTTTCTTTTTATCAATAACACACGTACCGAGTGGTCAAGCACAATAAGCACAATAATTTCGTCGTCTAACCTGTTATAGGGAGTCAGCTTCCCGATGGTGATGGGCGTCCGTTGAGCGTCGTAGAGGTCCGCGTTGACGCATGTCTTCTCGCCCCAAGGTCCGCTGCTAAACAGCACCACCTGCTGGACATTTGCCGGAACGGCAACAGACACCAGTCGGGGCCCCGCGTCGCTGCATTGCAGAAGAAATGTTTAAACTTTAAATCATATAAAAATGAAGGTTAGTTTTTGGAGTACTATTTAGATTAACATAGTACATTGACATTTATGAATGGAAGACTATAATAGGTTTTTATGAGTGTTGAGGTTAACAGACTAAGTGGACATACAGTAGTATTTGAAGACTACGGAAAACACATTGTGAAAATGAAGCCGATTTAAAACGATATTGCTCTTGACTGGATATTTTACGGCCTTTGACGTACCCGAGGAGCCTTTGAGGTGACGCATCCACTCCAAATAACGCAAATACACCAAATTCCCCCATTTATCTATCTGCAAAAACTGAGGTTGTTCGTTTACAGTCGAGTCTCCCGCCACTAATTCGTGTGGACGCAACTGTAGTTCCCACATCTCCAGTGGGTTTCATTGATTTTTCGTTTAGTGTGTCTGAGAGGGCGGTGTCTGTAAGGCTTTCGAATATCCACCAAACTCATAGAGTTTGTGTGCAGTTAAATCGAGTGCCCCCAAAAGCATAGACAACACAGTGTCTGACCAATCAATGGCCTGTATCGTCCGCGCTAAAATATGTCACAACCGGTGCGTTCATGGAAAAAAAGTCAGCTCGATGGCCTTGTCCAGAAATGTTGTGATTGTGGCGTGAACATGTACTATATTTGTTCTAACCTGATATTTTTTTACATAATATACAAGCAAAAGCACAGGGTCATAAGTGATGAAAAATAGAAATTCGTGAAAACACGTTTTCCAGAACAACACGTTTGCGTGAACGCTGGCGCGAATGGCTACCGCTGCTCACCCGCAGAAAACGTATGTTCTTATTCTGTGATTTGAAAGTGTCCTTGAGAGTTTTGAAAGGCGCTTCTAAATCCATTCGGTCACGACTGGATTTGTCCGCACGGTTTTGAATGCAGCACTGCAAGGCATTGTGGGATTTCATGCCGGTCCCAAGCTTCTCGAACCAACTGCTAAGATGATGGTGAGTTCAGCGTCCGCCACGACGTTCAATCCGTGTCCATCGCATAGTTTGGTGTCGTGGCTTTAGTCCCAAAAAAACGCTAGATGAAACACCATGTCGTTCTTGTTTACGGCGAGGCAATATTTCAGCGGATGATGCTGTAAAGCGCCGAAAACACCATTAGCATTGGAGAGCTAACTACTGTCCATGGGCGTGAACAATGCTTCCCGTGAAGACAATAATAACAATACAAATAAAACGGATCAGAGTTTAAATGCAAACGTCAGTGCCCCTCTTTTAAGTGTGCTGTGTTAAGACAATCTCTTGTTTCCTCCCGATTTTTTTTAGCGGTGAAGTTGAGTTAGCCGCTAGTTTCTTGATTTGTGTCAAAGCAGGGGTATTAGCATAGAACCAAAGGAGCTTTCGTAAAGAGCTGCTGCATCTTTCATTGATTTCGGATTTAACTCGAGCCACGTGTTGGAAGCTCACAAATGAAAAAAAAAAACAACGATCGTATATACCTGCCGCTATTTATCGAGGACTAAGAATGAATGCTAAACAGATTCATTGTGTTTCCCGTTGTGCTTGTCCACAGCCCACACCCGTGATCCTGCTGAAGGAAGGGACAGACACGTCTCAAGGAATCCCTCAGCTCATCAGCAACATCAATGCCTGTCAGGTCAGCAATACTTGCGACGTTTCTTTGTGCGGTTGTGTGTCTGTTCGTTTCCCTTAAGTAAGCATGCCTACCTGTCTCTCTCAGGTTATATCAGAGGCTGTGAGGACAACCCTGGGGCCCAGAGGGATGGACAAACTCATGGTCGACAACAGAGGTGACATCCACGACAAGGGGAACGGCTTTGGCGTTGAGTCCCTAGTGCGGGCGTTGAACATAGCTTTGTGTTTTCCAGGTAAGGCCACAATTTCCAATGACGGAGCCACCATCCTGAAGCTGCTGGATGTGGTCCACCCCGCAGCCAAGACCCTGGTGGACATTGCCCGCTCTCAGGACGCTGAGGTCTTGTTTATATCTAAAACGAGAAGGCGTGACGGGCAGTTTTATATTTATGGTTCAATATGATAACTTTGTAGGTACTGTTTCAATGGTAGCCATTTCAAATGAGAGAACCAAGACACACAAAGTAACAAGTGAAATATTTCACTCTCTGATTTTGCCACAAAAAAAGTGGATTTTACACAATTATTTAGTAATGACAATTAGAAAAAAGGGGTTCTTGCACTTAAATGACATTTTGAACCACTTCAAAATATAGAAGTAAACATTTTGTGAATGATATTTTATGCTCAACAGTTTTATGCCAATAATTTTCCCGTTATTAACTCACATTTTTTTCGTTTAAATTACCATGACTTGAAAAGGGAATGCGTGTCTGATCGGAAAATAATACAGTGGGTTTACGAACCCCTTGGCTTACCAACTTTTCGGTTTACAAACGTTACATTTATAAAAAATTTGCCTTGGCATACAAACTATTTTTCGGGATACACACGGAGCTGCCACAATGAGTGACGTGTCGTTCGTGAATGAGCCCGTTCTCCAAACAACGATAGGGCAGCGGGCTTTTTTTTTTGTCCTCTTTTCCCCGCCCCCAGTCGTCGGTTAAAGCCACGTGATTAGTCAAGAACGCAGCAGAGGGGGGCTGGGGGAGTTACAGACAGAGAGTGAAGCCATTTTCCAAAAAAGAAAATGGCGCCTTCGGTTAAAGCCACATGATTGGTCAAGAACCCAGCAGTGTGGGGGGGGGGTTAAACATTAAAGAGACAGGCAGACAGAGAGAGAAAACACACACACGCGAAAGGGAGAGGACAGAGCTTGAAACAAAAAAAAGAAAAGGGGAAAAAACAAGTAAAATGGCGAAAAAATGGATAGAACACAGTGAAATTTGGACCCATTTCAATTTTGATAGTTCAAAACCAGAGTGTAGACTGGAAGGTTAAATATCCCATCAATCAGGCTCCACAAATAACCCGCACAAGTCATCTGTAACCTTGGTGCAAAAAGCTATTAACCCAGCTAAACAGATGACAATTGATGAAGAACTAGATACAATTATCACAGAGAAATCATCTACAAGGGATCATTTGTGAAAGAAGCTTATGTACCTCATCAAGTGTTTCATGCTGAGGAAACCGGGCACTCCATTCCATCAAGCCATTAACGACCATCACAAAGGTAAATAAAATGACTTTATTGTACTGTACTGTTTATTTCTTTAATCATAATACTATAGCACATTTATTGTACATAAAATAAGGTATATTTTGTGTAGTTTTAAGGCTTGGAACATTAGAAAGTAGAAAATTATGTTTTATGGGGACATGGGAACGGATTATTCTCATTTTAATGGTTTCCTATGGGAAATTAATTTTTGGGATACACACTGTCTGGGAACCAACTAAGTTCGTAAGCCAAGATCCCACTGTAATACATTTTATATATAAACGGCTTTCAAAACTCTCAGGGTCACTTTACAGTCACAGGATACATTTTACTGTGGGTGAGCACCGGCAGCCACATGCGCCAGCGTTCACTCAACCCCGAAGTAACTCAAACAGATAGAAAGCTAACTAGCTAATGGATAGCAAATAAATAGCTAATAGATAGCCAACAGCTAGACAGCTTACAGCACAGGTGTCAAAGTCAAGGCCCGCGGGCCAAATCCGGCCCACCACATCATTTTTTCGGCCCGCGAAAGCAAATCAAACTTGTTAAATTCCATGATGATTGCTAAAATCTGAGCCAAAACTTCATATTTTTGGATGTCAACCACAATAAAAGTCATTATTCTTGACTTCAGATTTGAAAACGAATTATTCATTAATTTGCTGTGTGCTCTATATGTAATATTTGAAGGGATTTAAACATTCTAATGGGTTCCCCAAATTCATAACGGCCCTCAAGAGGAAACCATAACTACAATGTGGCCCGAGGCAAAAAAATGACTTTGACACCCCTGGCTTACAGCAAGTTAGCTAGACAGCTAATAACTTGCTAGATAGCTAATGGATAGCAAATAAATAGCGAATAGGTAGCCAACAGCTAGCCAGCTTTGTACTAATCTAACAATTTTACATTTTTTAAACTTTGCAAACTATTTCAACACTTTAGTGTCGTAGAAGTGGTAGTAGTCTTTAGTAGTGTGTGCGTGCATTTATAATACATTGTAAATTTAAATTTGCATGATCGGTTCTCTCTTTTGTGGCACTCTATCACATAAAATGTTCGACAAACACCTGGTACCCGAAGTGGTTGAATTTTATTCGTACCCAACTGAAAATCTCATGTCGTCCCCAAACTCAGGTGGGGGACGGCACCACCTCGGTCACGCTCTTGGCCGCGGAGTTCTTGAAGCAGCTGAAACCCTACGTGGAGGAGGGGCTCCACCCTCAGACCATCATCAGAGCATTCCGTACAGCCACCAACCTGGCTGTCGCTAAGATCAAGGAGATCGCCGTTCCCGTGAAGAAAGGCGACAAACAGTGAGCGCTCAAGCATCCTGCAAAACCTGCTCCCATGGGTTATTTTTGCTGAACTCTGCTGGTCCCCTCAGAGAGCAGCGGCAGTTGTTGGAAAAGTGTGCAGCCACGGCACTTAATTCCAAACTGATCGCCGGTCAGAAGGATTTCTTCTCCAAAATGGTGGTGGACGCCGTCATGTCCTTGGATGAGCTGCTGTCCCTCAAGATGATTGGCATCAAGAAGGTCCAAGGAGGAGGACTGGAGGTCACTTTCTTCCTCCTTAGCAAAGAAAAACCTTTACCTTCAGACGCATTCACGTGTTGTTTTTCTCGCTAACTCAGGATTCCCAGTTGATTTCCGGAGTCGCCTTTAAGAAGACCTTCTCCTACGCCGGCTTTGAGATGCAGCCCAAGTGTTACGACAATCCAAAAATTGCGCTGCTGAACATTGAACTGGAGCTGAAAGCCGAGAAGGACAACGCGGAGGTTCGGGTGAAGTCAGTGGAGGTAGGTGGACTCCCCCGCGGAAAGGACGCCGTTTGTCCACCTCAGTTTATTCATCATCCGACTCGCGTCGTCAGGACTATCAAGCCATCGTTGATGCCGAGTGGAACATCCTTTACGACAAGTTGGAAAAGATCTACCAATCGGGAGCCAAAGTGGTTCTGTCCAAGTTGCCCATCGGCGACGTGGCCACCCAGTACTTTGCGGACAGAGACTTGTTCTGCGCCGGGAGGGTCCAGGAGGAAGACTTGAAGAGGACCATGATGGTAGGACCCCTGAACTCCCTCATATCTACATTTTTGGTGTCATCGTTATGTAAGAATAAGTCTACCTTGTGTTACGTCACATCAAGGCCTGCGGTGGCTCGATCCAGACTTCAGTTGGTCGTCTGACCGACGACGACCTGGGCCAGTGTGAGCTCTTCGAGGAGGTCCAGGTGGGAGGAGAAAGGTAACTCTTCATCCTCTCCCTTTTTGTTGGGGGAGGGGGCCTGTCGCTGACAAATTGGGTCTTGTCGTTTAGGTATAACTTGTTCAAGGGGTGCCCCAAGGCCAAAACATGCACCATCATCCTGCGAGGCGGCGCTGAGCAGTTTACGGAGGAGACGGAGCGCTCGCTGCACGACGCCATCATGATTGTGCGCAGAGCCATCAAGGTAAAGTGGGAGCTCCAAAAACAACCCCCATCCCCCTCATCCAGTGTGAATATTTCTGACCCTCCCCCATTTTTGTTTCACAGAACGATTCCGTCGTGGCGGGCGGAGGAGCCGTGGAGATGGAGCTGTCCAAGTACCTGCGCTATTATTCCCGAACCATTCCGGGGAAGCAGCAGTTGCTGATCGGCGCCTACGCCAAAGCCCTGGAGATCATCCCCAGGCAGCTGTGTGACAACGCGGGTTTTGACGCCACCAACATCTTGAACAAGCTGCGTGCTAAACACGCTCAGGTACCGACCGAGACGTCCACGGAGGCGCTTGTATCTTCACTTGATACGTAAATCCATGCAGCAATGTCATCAAATTCAATCATCGAGGGGAGGGGGGTGACAAATAAATACTCCAGCGACTCGACAATTTACTTCCTACCTCGGCTCAGGGCGGCATGTGGTACGGCGTGGACATCAACAACGAGGACATTGCCGATAACTTCGCTGCCTGCGTGTGGGAGCCGTCCATCGTTCGCATCAACGCGCTGACTGCGGCCTCGGAGGCGGCCTGCCTCATCCTGTCTGTCGACGAGACCATTAAGAACCCGCGCAGCACCGTCGATGGACCACCAGGGGGCGGAAGAGGCAGAGGCCGCGGAAGACCTCATGCTCACTAAAGACCCCGCCACCAATTTTGTATTTGAATTACATTGACGGCAACAGTTACATGCACACACACAGGGAACAGAAGGTGTTATTCAAACACAAGTTTCAGACAATTTTCTGTTTTTTAAGGCATTTCACCCCCCCCCACACACACACACACACACACACACGTTTCATTGTGTGTGTGACTTACCACTTAGCACAGCATTTGTTTTGCAGATTTGTCACCGTCCTCGGGGTCTGCTTCTTCCTCTCGCGTACCGTCATCACTCATCTGTATTTTTGGGGGGGTTTATGCGGCATCGAATGAAAAGCACTGAAAGGATCCACGCCGTGTGCGTGTATTTATTGACCCATTCTTAGAAACAATAAACAAATCGCTGAAATCCAACTTACCCATGACTTCCGTGTGTTACTTTTTTACTCATTCACAGCCATTCCTGAATTTTTTCGAGAATTGAAAAGCATGACGTGGAGCGCCATTCCCAAATTTGTTTGGGTTTTGTTTTTTTTCTTGGGGGTGCCGATAAAGCACTGGTCAGATTTCTGGCAATGTTTTTTCCATTCCACGAGGGGGCAGCATTTGTCTTGTCCATGAAAGTGCTTTGTTGCAGCTTGACCTGTAAGCGTTATATAAATCAATATCTATGTATTGTATTGTATTTTGTACAGCTGCCTCCATTTCAAGTTCAGATAAATCCAGACCCATATAATTAAGGGATTAACTTTTTTTCTGACGAAACGAGAGTTGTTTGATTATTACATGAACGACATGTTTATGTCGTTCTAAAAGTCAATATTCTGTGGCTCCTGCAATTTGAGTGAAAATGACAAAAAAAAAACCTGGCACAGTAGTACACACACACTATTTGCACATCGTCTGGCAGTGAATGAGTTAATGGGAAAACGGCGATCCACGACGTGGCAGTTATCGTGGATATTAATATACTTGCCATGTGCCGCCGATTAATCCCGAAAAGTAAATCCCCCGACCCACCCAAAATGAGAAGGTTCTCAATCTTTTTTTTCCATTTTCCATAAACACCTGCGATTCATTCACAAGTCAGCTCTCTGGGGCCCCCAATGTTGATGCCTGGTATCAATATTATTTGGAAATCTCACTGCTCAGTTAGACAGGAAGTCAATTGAAGCTTTGACGGAATGTTTGGACACCACGTCCACGGCCGTCACTTTGATTTCCGTATCACCGAACTGCATGCTGGCCCTGATCTCCCTCCTCGCTGGGCCTCGTAACGGATCCGGCAGTTCCAACGTGACCATTCCACACTTCCTCACCCCCGGGTCCGAAATGTACGTGACGTCGTCAGTGGCGCTGCAGTAGATATTGATGATGATCTTTCGTTGCCCAGGGCGCGCCGGCGTGTAACTTCGCCGCACCACCTCGCCCAGAGCTACTGATTGGTCCACGGACACAAAGCGATCCAGAATATCGGTGCACCATTGCCGGTCGTCCTTGATGAGGAGCT
This sequence comes from Hippocampus bargibanti, assembly GCF_051943395.1. NCBI lineage: Eukaryota > Metazoa > Chordata > Actinopteri > Syngnathiformes > Syngnathidae > Hippocampus > Hippocampus bargibanti. The sequence goes on along the minus strand of NC_142735.1, from coordinate 27,446,829 downwards.
TGTCCCTGGGGTGACGCCCCTCCACGAAGCGGTTCAAGACGCCCACGCCGTACGTCAGCGGGCATCGACGTACTCGCACCTGTGAGGTAGCGCCCGTGCAATGAGCTTTGAAAACTGTTAAATGTTTGGAAACATCCCTCATTGCCGTCCTCGTTTCTGTTAGCCTGTCTATGATATTTCGCATTGTATGTTAGCACTAAGCTAACAAGCTTTTAATATTCCAATATTTATGTGCTTAAATGTTTTGGTACCTCATTGCTCACCGCCATGCTCGTTTCTGTTAGCCTGTCTATGACATTTCGCATGATATATTAGCACCAAGCTAACAAGCTTTCAATAATCCAATATTTATTTGCTTAAACGTTTTGGTATCTAATCGCTCGCCGCCATGCTTGTTTCTGTATCCATTGTATGTTAGCACTAAGCTAACAAGTCTCCCATCCATCCATTTTCCGTACCGCTTATTCCTCATTAGGGTGGGTGGGGGGGTGCTGGAGCCTATCTCAGCTGTCTTCCATAATCCATTATTTGCTTAAACGTTTTGGTATCCAATCAATCACCACCATGGTTGTTTCTGTTTGTCTGTCTATGACGTTTCGCATTGTATGTTAGCACTAAGATAACCAGCTTTCAATAATCCAATGTTTATTTGCTTAAACGTTTTGGTATCTCACGACCCAACGTTTGAATGTCTTTTTGTTTCAAATGCATATTCATTCATTTTTTTTGTAAATTGCTGTCTCCTCACCACAGTGGGATCGAGTCCAAACAGCACCGCCCCCTTCAGGATGGTCAGACCAACGTTGTGCGGGATGATGATGCGACAAGTGCATCCCAGGGCTTTCTGGACGGCTTTCTGTAGCATGGGCGACTCGGCGAATCCTCCCACCAGGAATAGGAATCGCACGCCGCGTACCTCGGGCTTCGACATCAGCTCTTCTGCAATAGCGCAGCGAGAAAAAAAATGGAAGAATTTCCAATTCAGGTTTTGAATGCGGGATTCATCAATCCGCTGAAAATTGTGTAACGTATTTAGACATGAATAAAAGAAATCATACACAACATCCAGTAAATAGAAACACGCAGGATGTAAAGAATGAACAGAGGGGCCGAGGTGCTGGTTGATTTTGTTGACTTTTTCAGTAAAGAATAGAAGCAGAGCGTTGCAGGTGTCTAAGGTGGATGATTTTGTTATATAGAGAGAAAAGAGGGTCTGATTATTTCCAGTTTTTGAGTCAATAAGTCCAGAGTACGTCTGTGTAAGCTCTCAGTCGTACAGGAGTGGTCCATCGATGAAAAGGTTTCTTCAGCCGTCATCTGTACTTCTTTGAAGGTGTCGGACGTTTCGCTTCTTATCCAAGAAACTTTGTCAGCAAACTAAAGTCTTACTGGTAGTTTAGGCCCTATATATATATCCCTACTGGCCAGACATGGCGGTGCCGGACTCTGCTATGATAGGTCCCTGCTCTCAGGTTGGGGGGAGCAGAGGACTACTCCCTGCAGCTGCACTGATAGTTCCTATTCTTCGGACTAACGACTGGCCTGATTACCCCACTTCAATCGGTATCACCTCATCAGTATTGCTAATCCTATGTTGCCTAAGCAGGCTATTGTATGAACGATCGAAATTGAACCTCACCCCACCAAACCGGTTTAATGAAGGATTTAGTTGTTTTATGAAAATCGCCTTTTACACCCCTTTCAAACCATCTATCTTCTTTCGCTAAGATTTTAACCTCATTGTCGTCAAATGAGTGGTTCAGTGGCCTAAACTACCAGTAAGACTTCAGTTTGCTGACGAAGTTTCTTGGATAAGAAGCGAAACGTCTGACACCTTCAAAGAAGTACAGTTGACGGCTGAAGAAACCTTTTCATCGATAAGTCCAGAGTAGTAGTATCCACAAAATGAGCGTTGACCAGTGTTCGGCGAACCGATAGGACTATTCTCACCGATGTGCCGCACAATATTAGCGATGGTGGGCCGGAAGAGCTCGTTCATGGCCTCCTGGGTTAGTCGCAGCATCCCCTGAGATGACCATTTGACGATGTTCATACTAGAACACACAGAAACCCGCACATAAGCAAAAAGAAAAAAAATAGCAACAAAAAATAGTGACAATAAATCGTGACAAATCTCACAACAGTGTTTTTTTGACAATGGACTGAGGAGTGATTCATTAGCAGTAGCACCGACTTGCTTCTCCTCAGGGCGGCCTCCACGCTCTGCCCCCGGTGTCTTTTGTAGTAGTCGATGAAGGAGAAGGGCAGCGAGATGTTGAGGGCATTGGCCCCGCCCGGTGCCACCGTCCGCTTTCTGGCCTCGAAGGCGATGGTGAGGTCCACCCAGGCTGCCGGCCGCTTGGTTTTGAAGCTCTGGATGAAGTCGTCCCCAAAGATCTGGCTGAGCATGGACTCGAAGGCCAGGTCCACCCCCACGGCACCATATGGGCCGCCTGAGAGGAAGACAGATTGTCAGAGAGGCTCCAGGAGCATCTGTGTCCGTGTTCTCCTTTTGTCCGCCATTTTATGTTCAATTGATCAACAGAATATGGAGGCACTTTTTCATTGCCAATTGGAAAATTAGAAGAAAAAAAACAAAACAAATGACAGTCAAACTCTGGGCGGGGCTGTGAGGGTGGGGAGGGGGTCCGTCAAGTTTTGGCAAATGGCACCTGAGGCCTTGTACAGTTCTTTCAACGTCCCTTGCAGCTGCTCGATTTGATGGACCGTCAGATCTACCGTTCCTCCTCCGCAGTCTGCTACGATGTACTTGTCACCTACGGGACACGCTTGCCATCAGTTCAAGTACTATTGAAAAAAAATATATACCAATGAATAAATCAATAAATAAATCCACAAATAAATAAATAATCAGACAGGCATTAATGGATGATAGTGGGGTTTTTTTCTAAATGAATTCAAAAGGATTTTTTTCAAAAAGCCATCAGTTCAAGTTCTATTGAAAAAAAAATCCACGAATACATAAATAAATTTAAAAAAAACAAATAATCAGACAGACAGAAATAGTGAAATATGATAGTGTTTTGTCCCTAAATGACTCAAAATTATTTTTTTCAACATTTTTTCAAAAAGCCATCAGTTCAAATACTGTTGAAAAAAAATCCACGAATACATAAATAAACACATAAATAAATAAATAAATAAATAAATAAATAAATAAATAAATAAATAAATAAATGAGTAAATAAATAAATGGATGAATGAATGAATAAAAAATAAATGATAGTGGAGAATATGATGATAGTGTTTTTTTTCTAAATGAATTCAAAAGGATTTTTTTCAAACATTTTTTTCAAAAAGCCATCAGTTCAAGTTCTATTGAAAAAAAAATCCACGAATACATAAATAAACACACAACTAAATAACTAATAAATAAATAAATAGACAGAGAGTCGTAGAGTGTTTATGTCTTCAAAATGAACTGTATGGGTTATATTATTAATACTTTGGGTGTATTAATGTGCTGCTATTTATTTTACGACTCAATTTGCAATGGATGATAGAGTGTTTTTTTTTTCTCAAAATGAACTGTCTATAAGTATTTATGGGTTATATTATTAACACTTTGGGTGTATTAATGTGCTGCTATTTATTTTACGACTCAATGTGCGTGGTGTGAATCCAGTAAAGGCAATGTGGCACTATGACATTCTCATGCAAATCGTACAGAGCACTACACTCAACTTTTTTTGGATACTTGTATGTACATTTTGAAATACGATAGAAATACTACGCATCCAAAATATAAATGGTATCAGTTGCAAGGTGTTAGTATCCGTGAGGATTCAGCAGTTGAGTCCTGGTACGGGTATTGGTCTAAAAAAAGTGATGTTAAATATCACCTCCCAATTCCTCTTAATATGCTATTTGACCAGCAAAAACAGCCTCCAGGAATCTTAGATTACTGTGCTCCCTCCGTGCCAGTGTTTATGATATGTCCAGCGATAAACCTCTGCTTTTAGTTCAGGTATGCTGAATGCGGCAGAAGAAAAAATAAATAAAAAGCGTACACGGCATTTAATAGCAGCAAAGCGACTCATATTACTACAATATTTTACAATCCTTTCATTTAAACCGCAGCCATTTTGTTCCACCAAGAGTAGCAATCATGCCCGCTTGGGCGGAAACGTTGCCTGGCGACCAGCCAGCGGCAAGGTTGAAAGTTGAAAGAGGACCAAGATATAAACCGTACCGGTCTGCAGCTCGGACCACAACTCCCCGGTGCCGCTCTCAACGATGAAGGTCCTGCTGTGCCGTGATCGCCTCAACTGCTCTCGGGCTGCGGCACATCAAGACAACAAGGCTCCACTTTGTCCTTCATTTATTTCATGCTTTGTTGAGTGGCACACTTTTCAACCCCCTCAAAACCCACTGCCCAAGAACCCCCCAGCCACACACACACAGAACGTGCTGAGGAGGTCATTTCGCGGCTTCGCGATGATTAATAGTTGAGGATGGTGAGGAATTTACAAAAATAAACATCCACTCAGTTCTGTGTGTATGTGTGTGTGTAAAAGTGTATGTGCATGTGTTTGTGTGTGTGTGTCTGCAGTGACTTTCGTCCTTGGAGATCACATGAGTGTGTGTGTGTGTGTGTGTGTGTGTGTGTGTGTGTGTGTGTGTGTGTGTGTGTGTGTGTGTGTGTGTGTGTGTGTGTGTGTGTGCGTGTGTGTGTATGTGTGTGTGATGCATAACAAACAACAGCCCAGTGGCATGCAGCCCACATATGTGTAGATGACACCCCAAAATATGGAAGCAATTTACATGAGTAAAACAATTGTGCATGTATGTGTGTGTGTGTGTGTGTGTGTGAGTGAGTGAGTGAGTGAGTGAGTGAGTGAGTGAGTGAGTGAGTGAGTGAGTGAGTGTGCATAAAAATGACACCACTGTTTTTGATTGTATTTTTTCAGATGAATTGATGTGGCAAAATAGTTGAAATAATCAAACAGTGACGACGATGCCAAATGTATGAAAAAACAATGACAACATGACAAAGGGAGCGAGGGTGAAGTGCAGGAAAAGAAATGAACTCCAAACGACATGGCAAGAAGGGGGTGAGATCATAGTCTGCAAGCACCTTGTTCCAATTACAATATCTTGTGTTTAATGTACATCTATGTATGTGTGTGTGTGCATGTGTGTGTCGGCTTGAATGGTTTCTCAATGACTTGTAAGTGGAGCTGTGCAGCGGAAAGGGGGTGGGCGACTTTTGGGTGAAATATTCTTACATTGAAGCAACCTTTGCCCAACCCCCCCCCCCCCCCCCCCCATTCCTAAATTTCGACTCGGGCGCACAAACAGGCCCGTTGACCCACCTTGCCTGAAGCTGGAGTCAAAAGGCCGCGATCCGTTCACATCCACGCCATTCGCCATCGGCTGCAGGCTCAGGTCGGTCACCTGGTGGAGGCGGAGCTTGCGGCAATAAATGGAGGCGGCCTCCGGTTCCAGAGCGATCAGGAGTTGCTCGGGGCACTCCGGGGACACCAGACCTGCCTTGAAGGTGGGGGCGGGGGGTCCGAGAAAGAAACAAAACCCCCCGATTAGTACTTTGGGGTACTCAGTAGAATGTAATAAGGGCACTTTACAACAACAAATAAAACGGCATTTGTAGACATAACCAGAAAATATTCAAATATAATTCCTGTCCACTCGGTCAACGGCGATCTATCGACTGATATCTAAAAAAATTATTCTGAAATGTTTTTTTTTCTTCAACAGCACACAGACAGCTCGTTAACACTGTCATGTTGCTAAATTGAGTTCCGGAATGTGTTTGTTAATGGCTAACATTCGCCACAAATGCTAAAAGCTCATATCGTTTTGTTTTTTTTGTTTACAAGTACGTTGCCTCGTTGCTATTTTACACACAAAAAAGGTGCGCGGATGGAACTAGAGCGCACTGTACTGACTATACTGTAAATGTGTATGCGGGTGAGTGCAGGGCGGTGTCTGCTCACGACTTCCCGTGTTTGTGTACCGGTCTCGCTTATTGTTCTGCTGATGACATCACCAATAGCAGGAAGTACACTCGCGCACACCCGAAAACTGTTCCGAATGTGAAGCCATGTAAGCGTTGAATATGCGCAGGTGGGGGTGTAGCTAGTGAAGACCCTCGCCGCCCCCCCCCCCAAAGAAAAAAAGGGTGACTGTGTCATTATGGCAGTGGTCCCCAACCCCGGTACACAAGAATGAATTAGTTATTTCCGTTTTATTTATTAAATGAGTCAAGCGGTCTTTTATTTTGAAACTTTCAGCCAGCAAAAGTTCCATACGAGTACACAGTGGATTCACGTTTGTTAACTCATTCAATGCCATTCATAAATTTAATCAGGAATAGAAAATATGACGCAGAGCGCCATTGCTGAATTTGTTTGGATTTGTTATTTTTTTTTGTTTGGGTGCCGATAAAGTGCTGACCATGGTCTCTGGCAATGTTTTTTTCCCTTCCGCAAGGGGGCAACATTCCCCTTTTTTCCATTTTAGTGCTTTGTTCCAGCTTCAGCTGTTGTTAAAGCGCTTTATAAAACAATATGTACGTATGCCATAGTATTTTGGGCAGCCTCCCTCATTTCAAGCTCATGTAACTCCAGACCCATACCATTTAGGAATTAAGAAGAGAGTCTAAGGTTTCTTACGCTGCATTGCATGTTTATGTAGTCCTAAAAGTTAATATTCTGTGGGTTCTGGAATTCGAGTGAGAATGACAAAAACCCTGGCACTGGAGTGGACACATTTTTGCATGTATGGCAGTGAATTAGTTAATCTCCCACCGTAAAATTGTCAGCCATTCTGCAGTTAGAAAAAGGTTGGGGACTACTGATTCGTGGCACTAACCAGGTAGGCAGCCTCTCTCATGAACTGTTTGGCAGGTTGCCGCCACACGGCAGGGACGGTGATCACCCATCTGATCTTGTCCCCCTCCAGCACGGAAGAAGTCTGCTCCTTCACCTCCTAAAGCCACAGAGGGTTAGCGTCCTTCATGCTTACTAGTCCGCCGTGCCATACCTTGAGTGCGTGCTTCCTGAAGAAGCGCAGGGCGTGAGCGAAAACCTCAATGGCTGCCACCCGTCGCCCATTTACCGCCTCCAGCTCGGTCTCCATCGTGAGATCCTGCAAAGGCAGGATTGATGTGAACCCAGGTGTCATTTTGTGCTTTTGCTGTCGGGAGGAGGTGTCAAAACAGATGTATATAACTGAGAAGAAAACTTTATTTGTGCTTTAACTACATTTTAGATTGCTTTGTTTTACCTGTTTGAAGCTACAATTGATGCTTTTTATTATTATTTTTTTAATTGATGATCAGAATTGACTGTTTATCTCATCACTCGTCTCGGACTGAACCATAGGACCGTGTTTTTCATACCAAAAAAAACATGGTGGAGCAGCTTGCAAATTCTGTGAAAAGACAATTTTGGGCAGGAAATAAAGCACAATAAGTTTTCCATGACGTCTAAGAAGACTAATGAGATCATGAAATGTGTCAAATTTTGTGGTGGTGAAAATATTATTGGTCTCTTACACTTGTCATCTGGACATGGACTTGACCTGTACTCGATAACGGTGGAGCTGACTAAAGACACGAATCGGTACCTAATACCGGTACATTTATCCGCCCAATTTAATTTAATTTAATTTAATTTAATTTAATTTAATTTAATTTATTTTAATTTAATTTATATTGTTGCACTTATGTATCTGCTTATTTACAGTGAGACCTCAACTTACGAACTTAATTGGTTCCCAGACAGAGTGTGTAAGGCGAAAAGTGTGTATCTCAAAAATAAATTTCCCATAGAAAACCATTAAAATGGGAATAATCCGTTCCCGGGTTTCCATAAAATTTACTTTTCAACTAAATACGCCTTAAAACTACACACGACATACCTCATTCTATGTATAATAAATGTGCTATTGTATTGTAATGAAAGAAATTCACTGCATTGTATCATAAAGTCACTTTATTTACATTTGTGATGGTCATTTATGGCTTGATGGAGTGCCATTGGAGGTCGAAGATCAAAGGGAATTGCTATTTGGAAAGAGAGGCGCATTACATGAGGACTGTAATTAAAGAAATAAACTGTGCTGTAAGATAGTTTTATTTACCTTTTTGATGGTCGTTGATGGCTTATGAAAGGAGAGTCACATTCCATAAGGACTGTAATTAAAGAAATAAACTGCTATAAAATAAAGTGTTATTTACCTTTCTGATGGTCGTTGATGGCTTATGGAAGGAGAGTCACATTCCATAAGGACTGTTGGTAACTTAACCTCTGGTGCTGTTCGGTTGTGTGTTTCCGCCGAAGATCACTCCGCCAGCCGTGGTGGGTGTGTATTATGAAAATAGTGCTTATTACAAGGTTTAATTTTCAGAAATGTGACGTTTGTAACATGAAAAGTTTGTAAGATAAGGTGTTTGTAAGTTGAAGTCTCACTGTATTTATGTATTTATTCATTTACTCATTTATTTATTTAATCGTTTATCCATCTACCCATCCAACCACCCATCCCCACCCCCAAACCCAAACCCACCCATCCATCCATCCATCCATCCATCCATTCATGCATTATTTATTTATTTATTTATTTATTTATTTATTTATTCTTTTTTTCCCAGCAATTGTCGCTTTGCCGCCCGTGTGTAAACTCAAGCTCGCTTACACAGGTGCTGTGGATCTTCATCTTGAACTTATCAAAGTAGAGCCATTGCCGGGCTTCGTCTGGGTCCAGGTCATGGTAAAAGTCCCGCGCCGCGAACCCAAAACTGTGGAAGCGCAAGTCGGGGGTCAGCAGCAGACACGTGGGGCTCTTTTGATTGGCTACACCGGGGTCGCCGCCTTCCCAGCGCCTGGACATAACACATTGGAGAGGGGTGTGTGTGGGGGGAGGGAGTGTAAATAAATAAATAAACTTAAAAAATAGATTCACGCACAAGAAGGCATCTTACTTCATCATGTGAATGGCTTCCGAATCCTCTGTGAAGCTGAAAGCGTAGCCGCTGGAGGTTGTGCCAAAGTCTATGGCCACAACAACTGAGAATGGACAAGGCATCCGCGGTCTGACCTCCACCCTCTGATGAGCAAAAGCTCAAATGAATAAGCAATGATTCATCAGGTGTCGACAACTAAAATCAAAGTTTCTCCTTGAGGGTGTGTTATTTATTCAGGAATTGAAAAGCATGACATGGAGCACCATTTCCGAATTTGTCCGGGTTTGGTTTTTCTTGCGGGGGAGGGGGGGGGGTCAAGCTCCGGTCGGACTTTTGGCAATGTTTTTCCCTCCCTCGCAGGGGCAGCTTTTGCCTTTTGTACAGCTGCCCCCATTTCAAGCTCAGATATCATATTTATTCGAGTATAACGCGCACAATTGTCTACCTAAAAAATAACTCGAAGTTTGGGTGTGCGTTATAAATGAGGCCTGGGAAAAAAAAATCTCATATACAGTGAGACCTCAACTTACAAACACCTTATCTTACAAACTTTTCATCTTACAAACGTCAAATTTATGAAAATTAAACCTTATAATAAGCATTATTTTCATAATACACACCCACCACGGCTGGCAGAGTGATCTTCGGCGGAATCACACGACCGAACAGCACCAGAGGTTAAGTTACCAACAGTCCTTATGGAAGGTGACTCTCCTTCCATAAGCCATCAACAACCATCAAAAAGGTAAATAAAACTTTATTTTACAGCACAGTTTATTTCTTTAATTACAGTCCTCGTGTAATGCGCCTCTCTTTCCAAACAGCAATTCCCTTTGACCTACGACCTCCAACGCCATTCCATCAAGCCATAAACGACCATCACAAATGTAAATAAAGTGACTTTATGATACAATGCAGTGTATTTCTTACATAACAATACAATAGCACATGTATTATACGTAGAATAAGGTATGTTGTGTGTAGTTTTAAAGCTTATTTAGTTGAAAAGTATATTTTATGGAAACCCGGGAACGGATTATTCCCATTTTAATGGTTTCCTATGGGAATTTCTTTTTTGAGATACACACTTTTCGCCTTACACACTCTGTCTGGGAACCAATTAAGTTCGTCAGTTGAGTTCTCACTGTATATTTAATGCTTTATCCCTTCCGGGAGGGGGGAGGCGTTTCCATGGCTATTCTGTTGTTAAGGTGCCCTTTCGTTTCGATTTTCGGAAAGACCTGGATCACGCGCATTCCTTTTTTTTTAATTGTCGATTACCATTTCTTTAGCTACGCTTCATTTCCTTTCATCGCCTCACCCACACTGAAACGTGAGTTAAGCATTGCTGTTTTGCACAATTACCAATATCCAGAGTTTCCATTCAGTGTTCTTCATATTTTAATTGATATACTGTTACCCGAAGAAAGTGAAGACGTTTACATTGTCAATAAATGATTTTTATTATGGACGCACACATGTGTTGCCACTGACAATGCTAGGTCTGAGCTAAGAAAAAGTGAAACAAAATGTTATACCAGTGTCTGAAACTTATGACAAAAAGTTAGCGGACACAAGGGCAGACAACTCTGAAAGGTTGCCTGCCACATTTTTCACAACTTGAAACACAATAAGACGATTAATCGCAAAAAAAAAAAAAAACATTGTTGCGAAGTATAAAGGATTTTTTTAAATTAAGGAAGTACCTACCACAAATGCTCCCATGCTTAATTGATGGTAAATATCCCTTGCTAAAGATTTTGTTCCAGTTGTCGTTATGTTGCACAATGCAATGTTTGCGTCGCGTTGTCTGCTCAAAGCCACGCGGACTCCTCTTTCTAAGCGGCTTTTAAAACTTTCACGACAATTTTCAGTCTCGGTATAGTCCGAAGCCCGAAACAGGCTTCTGATTGGCTGCCGTGCCGAGTATGCAAATTGTCGATCGATTGACGATCGATTGACGATCGTTCGTTTGGCAATTTGCATTATTATTATTATTATTATTATTATTATTATTATTGTTATTATTATTATGATTCAATAAAGCAAAAGTAGTTTTTGCTTTATTGAATAAAACAAACGTTTGATTTGAAAAAAGTAATCATTTTTTTTTCTTGAAGAGGTTGTCGGCCACCCTGGCCGAGACATTTTGAAAGTTGTACGCCCGTAAAAGTTGTACGCCCCGGGCCTCCGGGCAGACGTTATTCCAATTACTGGTTATATCGATTTTTAATTGAAAATTCGGGGCGCACATTATACACGTGTGCAAGTTATACTCGAATAAATACTCCAGATCCATATAATTTGATTTTTTTTTTTTTTTTTTGAAACGAGAGTCTAAGGTTTCTTATGCTGAATGTTTATGTAGTCCAAAAAACTCAATCTTCTGTGGGTCCTGCAATTTGAGTGAAAATGACAAAAGCCCTGGCACTGGAGTGGACACATTTTTGCACATCGTCTGGTGGTGAATGAGTTACGTTTTATGACTAACCATTTGCATGTGCGTGTGTGTGTGGTTACCGGTGAGGGTGACGGAGTGAGGGGGGCGATGCTGCAGTCGGTTGTTGGATTGGCGGATGTTGAGGGCACTGATAATTTGTCACCTACAAAGAAGAGAGAACAAATGAAGAGATGATGGACCGAATGCCAAGAAAACGTAGGAAAATCCTGCTTATCGCACGGCGCGCGGTGGTGGGGGGTTGCTGACATGCACTGATAAAAGTACCGCAACACTTCTCCTCCCTGCTCATTATCAATTTAGCGTGTAAATACACTTGGCTTGAGATGTGGGACCAAATGAGTGGAATGTCTCGGGAATGCCACGGGAAAAATCAAGTGGGAGAAGCAGATGCGGAGGTCAAAGATAAGCGCCTTGACATCATCATAACAACATTGCCGTAGGAAATGACTCTCTCACTTGAGGATGGGAGGCTGCCGGGGTCCGGCTGCTCCGTGTCAGCCATTTTAACTTTACAGGTGCCGTGATCTGAGAAGGAGGGCAACACGATTATCAAGTCACGTCATGTGACTGCGGGGAAGGTTTTCAACCAAGTTGCACAAAAAGATGCTTTTTCATTACAGTCTTGCTTTTGGGATCATTGTAGTTGTAATTAAACACAGGTGAACAGGCAACATTGCATGACAAGCACAAAATCCACACACATTTCCCTGGCGCTGTTGTTCCTGAACAACACTCCAAATAGTCTTTAATCACAATTTTGGATTAGTCTTTAATAGCCTCGCAGTGGAGACATTGACAACTTTCATCAACAACGTGTATCTGAAAGGTTCCATAAGATGATAACATCAAAACGAGCGTAAATACTTTAAAAACTCACACTCTCGGAGTTCTTTTGTGTCCATCAGGAGTTGAGGATGCCTTTCTTCAAATGCAAAACGGTCAAAGAGTTTCTTGCTGGAGCAAAAGGCTCACTTTTTTTCCTCCCCGAAAGGCGGGGGGTTGGAGTTGGAGGCGTTCAGTGTGTGCAGCGTCAAACTTTTTTCTCTCCGCTCTGCACTGGAGGGGCAGAGAAAAGTGGTGAAACACACACAAACGGGTAACAGGAATGGGAGCACTGTGACAGCACACGGGAGGGCATTTACCCATGTTTGTGTTTCGTGTGTGTGCGCCTGTGTGTGTCATAACACACACACTCACACACGGCACACACACACGTAAACCACAGCAGAGTAATTCAATTTTACAATCTGGAAGCCATTACCTGACATGCATCCCCCTCGCTGCCCCAAATCCAAGAGGCCCCGATACGGACCCCTGCCATCACATTGCTTTTCTTCTTACTTCACGTAACCCGTTGTCGACTGTGTCGTTTACTCTTGCGTTTGCTGTGTTTTAGCAGTTCGCAGCTTTACCTTGGCTGTGATGAATCAATGACCGCCAAGACAGAAAAACCTGAAACAGATGGCAAACGGCTCTCAAGATCTCTGTTGCGCCTTTGAGGTTGATGCAGGAAGCCAAACATAGGAAGCGATGGAGTCAGGTGACAGGAAGGGACCCATGTACAGCAATCCTCTCATGAATTCCACATTATCTTACGGACCCTGGAAGTCCTGAGAAAACCAAGGCACACGCCTAACACACACACACACACACACACACACACACACACACACACACACACACACACACACACACACACACACACACACACACACACACACACAAATCAAACAGAGTGATGTTAGTAATGCGTCAAATTCTAATGTGTTATTCTAATACAGTAAATAAAATGACTTTTTTTATACAATACATTAATTACAATACAATATCATATTTATTATTCATAAAATAAGAGAAAAGAAGAAGAAGAAAAGAAGTCCAAGATGGCGCCCGACTTGGCAGCCGTCAGCAAGTGCTCTCATGAGCCTTGCTTTTTTTGTTTTTGTCTTTTTTTTGTGTTTTCTTTTGTCATTTTGTGTTATTGTGCATCATGTGGAATGGATATGCGTTGTTTTCAGCATTTTTGACCATCAAGGAGGAGACTGTGCTTAGCGGTTGCACCTTTTCGGCAACATGCATATGCCAGTACTGTTTCTGAATGGGAGGAATGTCATTCGACTGTCATCGCTGGGCAGCTCTGGGGCCATTGTGCTTTTTTGCGCCTGTAATGGGCAGCATCTTCACAGCCCCGCTTTGTTCAGCGGAAAGGTCGGTGCTGTTGGACAGTCTGCGGCTGGATGGATGCATGGCTTGAGGAGCCCGCGATAAGAAGGAAGGAGCGTCAGCGCAGAGCGCCGGTGCGTATGTGGAACTGTTGCGGCTTGGAATTTAAGCGGATTTATGTGGGACAGGAGATGTGAGACAATCTCTTTTCGTCAATGGATGCTACAGCTGCGAGTTTGCTTTCAACTTTTAGCTTGTAGTCGACGTGCACGTTCCACCATGATGTCCCTGATCCACTGGTGGAAAGACGCTTTGATCCTCTCCTCTTTCATCTAGAACTGCTTCATGTCACAAAGAGGGTACAGCGAGTGCTGAAGAATGAATGACTCTCTGTGTCTTTGTGTGTCATGATCTGGTTGGCGACCAACGGGGGGCGCTGTCGCCCCCGCCTACACCTCACAGGTGCTGGTCGTCCCGATCAGATTGGCGACCAGCGGGTAGCGACGTCAGCCCTGTCGGCAGCCTCGCAGGTGCTGGTCGTTATAATCAATGACACTTAAAGGACACCTGGCACGATCATCCAGTGCCGATTCATTGTTTGTTTGCTGCTTGGTTGCAGCATGCATCGTGTACGTGTTTGTTTAACCTTGGCGGGCTTTTACTTTTGGTCTTCTTTTGCTACTTTGTAATTTTTCCATTCAGATCATTTTGATGTTTTACATTTTGTTCCTGCTGACTTTATTTTAATACAATTTGTCAAACAACCTCCTGCTCCCTCCTGCCTGCTTTTTGGGATCCGAACCCGCCATCACCACCTCGAAAAACGTGACATTGTGTTGTCATATTATTTGTTATTTAGTTTTTTTTAATGTTCTTTTGACTTCAAGACGGCGCCGCGAGAGTGGCTGCCTTTCCAGCAGCTCGTGTATTTCTTTTTTCTACTTTCATTCCTTTCATCACTTTGCTGCTGTGAAATGTAAATTTCTCCATTGTGAGACTAATAAAGGCAAATCCAATCCAATCCAAAATAAGGTATATTTTATGTAGTTTTAAGGCTCATTTAGTAGAAAATTATGTTTTATGGGGACCTGGGAAGAGATTATTCTCATTTTTAATTGTTTCTTATGGGAACTAAATGTTTGGCAGACGTTTTTTTTTCATCCACTTCAAATCTGAATAAACCTGAACAATCAAGAGGTAATATTGATACATATGTTAACATCAACTGGGTCACGACGGGTCAAGTGATGTTGGTGTGTGCGGGTGGCCCACTCATAAAACAATCTCACTCTGTATCACGGTCGTCCTCTCCTGTAAATTTCAGGCATTGCAACCTCAACATTACTGCCGCTCTCTACCGTGAAATGCAGATGTTTCCTGAGAAGAGCACCTCTGGGATTCAAACCCATGACCTTACGACAGCGAAGTAGCCGTAAAAACTACTACTCACATCTTTACCAGATTCTACAAGATGCTAAAATAACATTTACGAAACCTAACATGTTACAAGAAGAAACTCGGGCCTGATGATTTACCAATCGAGGTATGGAAGTGTCTTGGAGAGGTGGCGGTGGTGTTCCTGACTGGCTTATTCAAAAAGATCTTAGATGGTGAACAGATGCCTGAAGAATGGAGACGATGTGTACTCGTGCCCATTTTTAAGAACAAGGGAGATGTCCAGAGTTGTACTAATTACAGAGGAATAAAGTTGATGAGCCATACAATGAAACTCTGGGAAAGAGTAGTTGAAGCTAGACTAAGAGCAGAAGTGAACATTTGTGAGCAGCAGTATGGCTTCATGTCAAAAAAAAAAAGAGTTCGACAGATGCAGTGTTTGCTTTAAGAATGCTGATTGAGAAATACAGAGAAGGTCAGAAGGAATTGCATTGCGTCTGTAGATCTGGAGAAAGCATACGACAGAATGCCCAGAGAAGAGCTGTGGTATTGCATGAGGAAGACTGGGGTGGCAGAAAAGTATGTCAGGGCGGTGCAAGACATGTATCATGACTGTAAGACAGTTGTGAGGTGTGCTGTCGGTGTGACTGAGGAATTCAAGGTGGAGGTGGGACTCCACCAGTGGTCAGCTCTGAGCCCCTTCTTATTTGCTATGGTGATGGACAGGCTGACAGACGATGTTAGACAAGAATCTCCTCGGACCATGATGTTTGCAGATGACATTGTGATCTGTAGCGAGAACAGGGAACAGGTGGCGGAGAAACTAGAGATGTGGAGATATGCCCTCGAAAGGAGAGGGGTGAAGATCAGTCGCAGCAAGACGGAATATATGTGTGTGAATGAGTTGGATCCAAGTGCAAGAGTGATGCGACAGGGAGAAGAGATAAAGAAGGTGGATGATTTTAAGTACTTGGGGTCAACTGTCCAGAGCAATGGAGAGTGTGGAAAAGAGGTGAAGAAGCGTGTCCAGGCAGGCTGGAGCGGCTGGAGAAAAATGTCAGGTGTGATGTGTGATAGAAGGCTTTCAGCTAAGATGAAAGGAAAAGTGTATAAAACAGTGGTGAGATCAGCCATGATGTTTGGACTGGAGACAGTGCCGCTGAAGAAAAGACAGGAAGCAAAGTTGGAGATGTTGATGTTTTCTTTGGGAGTGACCAGGTTGGATAGGATCAGTAATGAGTACATTAGAGGGACAACTCATATTCGAGGCTTTGGAGAGAAAGTCCGAGAGGCCAGACTGAGATGGTTTGGACATGTCCACAGGACAGAGAGTGACTATATGGGGAGAAGGATGCTGAGCCTTGAACTGCCAGGCAGGAGACCGAGAAGAAGACCGAAGAGGAGTTTTATGGATGTTATCAAAGAGGACATGAAGGCAGCTGGTGTGAGAGAAGAGGATGCACAAAACCGGGTTAGATGGAGGACATTGATTCGCTGTGACGACCCCTGAAGGGAAAAGCCGAAAGGAAAAGAAGAAGCCTTCATCGGGACAAATGTTTCTGCTTAAACGTTCATTTGTCAAATATTTCAAAACAACCCGTATTGATTAAAAAGACCGCAAGAACATGGAGCTATATTTTGTTTACTTGTGTGAATGGAGCAGACGACGGGGCATGCGGATTGGGTGAGCAAATAGTATTGCGCCATGGAGCTGATTGACGTTTCTTCGACCAATGGGAATAACGTTTAGCTGGACAAACACGACACGGCAGAAGGCTCGACACCCCCGAACGCTGCGGTGGCTTTCTCTTGTTTGAACGCTAACAGAGTGTCAAAGAAGACACGTGATTCAAGAAAGAAGAAAACCCGAACGTTATCACGGCGTGACATCCAACAGCGACAATCGTTTATCCGAGCGGATTTGTCTCTTGTTTACGCTTTCAAGTTGTTGGGTGAGTCCGTTTTGTCTGCTCGTGAGAAGTTTGCCACAAGACGACAAAAGACCGACAGTCTGGCTCTTCGTTATGCAGAATAGCTGCTTCCCTCTTGTGACAACATAGAAAGACTTTTAAGGCAATTCTACGCGGCCCCAACAAGTCAACACGTGGAATTCTCCCTCGCACATAAACGTCATGCAATAGCTTATTGTTTGTTAAGTCTGCTGTTTTGATTACTCGAAGTTCAAAATGAAATGTCATTTACATGCTAGAATGTGATACTCGAGCTTTTACGAAGCCACGCAGGCATTTGTTTTTAGTAGGAGCAATGCTGCGTTAAATATTTGCTCGGAATTTTGGCTTCCGGTTGCGTCACAACAGAGCCTTCAAGTGAATAAACGGAAAACCAATTTATTTTAAGACAACGATTACTGTTGTCGACAATCGACATCACAGACATGAAAAGCGGGTTTCATACAGACACCAGTTAAAAGTCTACGCCAAATATGGCACATACATATATTTGTCAATGTATATCGACTGTTACCCTACATATAAACACTCACTCCATAGCTGTAAAAGCCTAACGAGGACTTGAACGTGATGTTCAAATGGGCGTTAATGTTGTGTTCCAACAGTTTAAAATCATGAATTCCAACTTTATAGTAGGGCTCGTATGTAGCATAACAGAGAGTAGATTGCGTGTTTGTTCTTATGCCGCGTTCAATGTACCCTTGGTTCAGTTTTTTTTATCCCACATTGTCGATATTTTTCTTTGATGTTAGACTGAACCCAGTTAGTTAAATACGGGAAACAATAATGGGCAACGATCAAAACGACTACGATACAATGGCAGTAAATAAATAAATAAATAAGAATAACCCTTTTTGCCAACCACGACGCTCAATGCAGATCACGTGACACCCCAGGTTTCTCGCGCTAGCAAGGCGGCTAACAAGATTTAGCTAACTCGCGCACCATTGCCGTGCTGCATTGAAATCCCGACGGAAGCATCTCTCAACGCTCAGTGATCGAACCGACGTCGGTGTCACGTCACACGTAGAATCGCAATTGGAGACTACGATGCCAGGTAACCCGAGTCTCGCTGGATGTCGAGGTTTTGTACTTTTTGCTTTTGTCGGTGCAAAGCGATTGCAATCTCAAGAGGCAGCCTTGTTTTTGTTGACCTGTTTCGGTGTTGCTGCCATGCTGTTAGCATCGCGCTAATGCGTAACGTATCTCGCGTCTTTTGTTTGTCGCGCACGGCGATCAAGTTTTGCCATCGCTTGATTGGAAGTGCGGTGACGTTGTGTTGTTTGCGCTCTTGATGTTTGGTTAGCCGCGTGTGATAGTATCCAGTCTGTCTTTTGTTATGGATGGCATGACGGCCGTCTTTAGGCCTGCTCCTTGACAGCGCCGCTCAGCGTGTTTGCAGCTGGGCTATTCGAAATACTCCACCCCCCACCACCATCCCTAAGCTAAATGAGACGGTTCAATCCTTTTACCAACTTTGCAGGTAGGCCCAGGCGTGCACCTAATTTGGCCCGTTAGCCGTGTGGAGATGCTAGCAGGCTCGAAGCCACGACGCCGTCTGCGTTACATAACTTGTTATGAAGCCTCGGATGCTCTACGCGGCGAAGACGTTTATTTATCACTTGAACGCCCCTTCTCTAAACAGCACCATGGCACGATTCCAATTGTGTTCAGTACGTTTTAAATTTGCCGTTAATGTACAGCGTTGGAGCATGCAGAATGATTGCTTTCAGTGGCTATGGTACATCTCTGAATGCTTTGTTTGTAAACCTGTTGAGCCAAGACGCCTGTATTACATTGAACACGCCTCAAACTTTATAAATATAGCTTTTGTAGCCCAGTATAGGAACATGAAAATGTTGTGCCTGTGACAATACATTTCTTGACCACCAATAAACTGTCGCAGGATCCCAAATTTTGTCATGTTGATGATTGTGTACAACAAAACCAGATGCATCTTGACACAATGCACCGTTGGCATGTTTCTTCCTTACCTGCCAACTATGCAGGGTGCAGAATATTGTCTTTTTTTTTACTAGAATGTGTATATGCCACATTTAAATTTTATAACCTCAACTCTGTCATCCCACGCAGAGCCAGCTGAGATGAGTGGTCCTGAGGTGGCCAAGACACCGGGAGGAAGCGCGCCAGGGAAGGAGGGCAAAGAGCCGGTGGCCAACGGCCATGCGGGCGACACTGACTCCAATCCCTTTGCAGAATACATGTGGATGGAGAATGAGGAGGAGTACAACAGACAGGTTTGTATGCAATTGTTTTTTTAATAAATAATACTGACACTGGGTTTCTGCAGCTAAATCTCTGAAAACATTTAATGCAAATAAAACTAAATTCATGGCCATGTAGAACCGCATACACAGACCTTGAGCCATATATCAAATGGAACATGCATATGCTGCATGGCTAATTTAAAATTAACCACACATTCTTCCATTGTTTATCCACTAAATATTTTTTTCAAATGTTTTTCATTATTTTGTTAAATTAATGAGGGTTGAAAATATGTTTACCTAATACAAGTAAAATTGTATGTATATTTTTTTTACTTAATTGATGCAGTTGTATGTTATACAATTATTTATTTAACAGTAAAGATGACTTTGAAGTTGAAAAGAAACTTTACAGTTAAAATATTCAGTCAGATTTGTGTGTGTGCATATATATGTGTGTGTATATGTATATATATGTACATATACAGTAAAGTCTCGTTATATCGATAGTACTGCTAATTACCATACTATTTCTATGAACGCAAGGAGAAAATTTACATGCCGCAGGATCGAATATATCGATAGTCCGGTTATATCGATATTTTTTCCGACTCCCGAGAATATCGATATAACCAGACTTTACTATATATGTATATATATATGTATACACACGCAAGGCTTTGGGTGGCATAAATAATAATACAAATAATAATAATAAAATAATTGTATATCATTTTTAGATAATGTATTTAAAAAATATTATTAGCATTGGGCGTTGGCGACACGCACTAATTTACTTTTAAAATGAAGAACAAATAAATTGCAAA
Organism: Hippocampus bargibanti; assembly: GCF_051943395.1. Lineage (NCBI taxonomy): Eukaryota > Metazoa > Chordata > Actinopteri > Syngnathiformes > Syngnathidae > Hippocampus > Hippocampus bargibanti. Next base: position 27,426,835 of record NC_142735.1, on the reverse strand, counting down.
GTATATCACAAGATCTATGTGCCTACTACAAACAAGTTGTGTTTTCATTGAATTACCGCTTCTGCTTTTTATTACCACATGAGTCCTCCATCTTCACACAATCCATTTAATGACTTTAGATTCTTTTTAATGACCTGCCGAAAGAAACCGTCACGTTATTTGACCCGCCTGCAGGTGGAAGAGGAGCTTCTGGAGCAGGAGTTTCTGGACCGATGCTTTCAGGAGATGTTAGAGGAAGAAGACCAACATTGGTTCATCCCGTCGCGTGATCTCAACAATCAGGGGGTGGAGCAACTGCAGCAGCAGCTCAACGGCTTGTCTGTCAGCGAACACCACAACAATCTGGAGGAAGTGGCGGTGAGAGAAAAAACACAAACAACATCCGTCACTGTGCGATGTTAATTTTCTCCTTTCTTTTCTGCAGAGGAAAAGCATTTTGAACCCTGAAGCAAAGGAGTTCTTCCCCGGGAAGAAATACTAGGAGTCCCCCTCACCCCCATGGAGCTTTCACACACGTGCACACACAAACACACACCAGTCCTCACTTATTCTCAGAGACTCTGGCGGCCATGAGTGAGGAAACACCTACACGAACACACACACACACACACACAGTACCACTGTGTGTTTAGGCCCAGTTGGGGGGTGAGGGGACAATTCCTTCTTCTTTTTTTTTCTCCCCTTTTCTTTTCATTTCCTGTTTATTTCTTGTAAACCGAGTGACATTTTGGAGTGGGGGGTGGGGTGGGAGGGGGTGATAACATGTCCAGCCCTATAATGGGCGCCAGTGCATCATTGCATTCTGAATACACGTCAAGGCTTCACAGAGCACGTCGACACGCCCTCTAACGACCCCTAGGAAAATAAGGCAGTTACCAAGGAGTGATGCCAGACTCAACAACTTGACCCCACCCCACAACCCTCCCAAGTATAACAATTAACTTGAAAATCGACCTCACATACATTTTATTTCATCAAATTGGGGTTTGACGCCACAAAGGTTGAAGGTTTCCATACCAGCGAGGTGACTTCTTGTACTTCTAGGGGACGAGGTGGGCGTCTCGCTGCTCTGTCCGGCCGCTCATGTGATGTCACAGAGCCAGAAAAATGTTGGGATGCTATGCATATACGCAATAACGCCGATCCAAACTAAATACTTGTGCAGGTCTGATTATGTGGCGGGGGTATGGGCAAGGTATTTGGCATGGACCACCGACGTTGCTTATTTGTTCAGCATCCCAACAAGTGTCCATACTCTCATCAGGTTTTGAAAATAGCCTCTCCACATTACGTTTTTGTCCTCCTCATGCCGTTTCGAGGACGGATGTTTTGTGTCTACTGGATACAGTGACCGACCTGGGGTGTCTGCTTCGTCGTGTAGCGTCGGAAGGAAATGTGTCGGGGCATATTGTCAACGTCATCGTCCGCCCGGTTTAAACGCCGCTAAATGGCGGACTGCAAGGTTGTCCTATGTATGAGGAAGTTCTTCTCAGTAGCCCGATTTGTCGCATGCCATAGGAAAAAAGGTTACAGGGGTTTAAAAAAAAAAGGGTTCATTTCTCAATTTCATTTTTTTCCTGTGTGATACACACTGCTGTTAAGGAGTAGAAAGATTTCACTTGGACACTTGTCAAGTTCAGTTGAACATCGGGTCAAAGCAGAACCTCCTCATGTGGCGCGGCACCCCGGTGAAGCTAATAGGAATGTTTGCCAGGTATATTGTGCAACAGAAAATCTTTTTTTTGTTTGTTTCAAGCTTAGTTGACAGAAGCCGTAAAAGAGGTCCAAAGACACACAGAGTATTAATTTCAATAAAAAGAATGAATAAAGATATTAAAGGCAAATGCATTTGGAGTTTTTTTAAGACACATGACCAGGGCCTAGAAAGAAAGGATTGTAGTATTGGCATTTACCCTCAGAAAATACTGTAGCTCTTCAATCTTGAAAAGTATACACAGGTCAAAAGAGTTGAGTTTCATTCGCTTTTGTATGGCATGAGCGTATCTTGAAAAGCGATTATAATTTGTACAGAGTAAAATACCCCCCCTTGTGGATTCACTGACATCACTGGTATACAGACTTCCAAGATGTTCAAAGAAGTATGCTCTTACTGCCCACGAGGACGACGTTGCTCTCTTCACTGCTTGCTATTGCAGGAGTGACGGTAGAAGATGTCGACGTTGGCTGCGTAGTCCACTTTTAAAAGTGCGCCCAAATTCCGTGCTCCCAGGCTTGCTCCTCCGAGTGCAGAGGACTGTTTCAACGCCAGGAGGCTATATCCACGGAAACGGGTCTTGAGCTCATCAGATGACGCCGCCTCGTCCAGGACCTCGATGAAGCCTGTGCGCAAGGCAATGTGATAAGTGATACAGATAGCAGGAAAGAGCAAAGTTGACGGATGTTGGGCACTGACTCTGTTTCAGAAGCTTCCAACTCTTCCACACGGAGCCCACGCACAGAATGGGCAGGCCAAGGTCACCATTGAGGAGAGGCTGAGGGCAGGATATCATGGGGGCATTAATAAAGGAAATCATTGATGATGCAAAGCAACGGGTGCCTACGATACCTCCTGTGCTGCAGGTAGAACGGCTCGCACGTGTTTGCCCAGGGCTCTCCCAGCTTGCAAGAACACATATCGACACAGAGCATCTCCAGCGTCTGCACCTTTGGCAAACAACCCAGTATTTTTAATGACGTGAAATATTTCCACTGATATCCCAACTATTTTGTTTTCAAATGGTTCAATTGACTGAACACACAATTTAAAATCGACTGTCGTCAGAATTTTTGATTGACCTTTAGCCAGTTTCTCACAGAAACCAGCAAAGTAGGACTTCTGGAAGTTTGTGTAGAGGTGCGGGAGCATGCCCATGAGGTCAGACACCTACAAAGGATTAGTAATCAGATTTGTACACGAGAAATCAAAAGCATCTGGCCGATTCGAATCAAACCTCACCGCAAAATACTCCTCCATGGCTTTCCTCACATATGACACATCATGAGGGGGCGTGGCCAACTTGTCTCTGGCATCAAACACGGTCTTGACAGCTAAATGTGCAATCCAAAAGGCTAGGGGCGTCATGTTAAGAGAATTAATGACCCGTCAGCTGTGTTGCTTACTGTACAGTTACATTAAAAGGACAACAGACGTCATTTTTTTGTTTTTTAACTGACATCAGTTTTATAGCATCTAAAATACCCAAAACATGCAGTAGGATATTTTTAGTCAAAGGCAAAACACCAATAAAAATGACTTAAAGTGTCAAAAATGTGCAAAAAATTGAGCTGCGAATTAGGCATTTTCAGAAAGTCCCGCCCCCATTTCGTGACATCACACCAAGACGTCTTGCATTGCTTGTGAATCAAAACAATGGCTTCAGATTCGGATAATATGCTTTCTTGTTACACCTCCAGTTATGAATAGGATTCAAATAGTTCTGAATGGTAAAGCATACATGTTTGCAATCGATTAAATTCTTTATTTGGGCCATTTTGAGGCAACATTTGGGGACAATCTCTCACAAAAAAAAGAGGCAAAAAATGGCGACATCCTGTGGCCACCTCCGTTTCCACAGGCTGATAAATTCTTAAATGGCGCTGGACGCCCTCTAGCGGCTTTTGGGTGCAACACGAGGTCCCCAGACCAAACAACTACAGCAAAATACATTGACGTGATGGAAGGACAATGCGTCCTTTTCACGGTCAGTGGGTGGTCCTTTCGTGACGTCACGTACGGACTCGTCACCAACTCAAAAACAAGACTTCCTGAATATTCAGCATGAGTCTTAAAACGTAAAATATAGCTATGTGCGGTGGAATCTTATTAAAATACGCTCAGTAGAAGTAATTTGAAGTGATTTTACAAATTATGGACACAACTTGTCCGGGGACGTCGGTTGTCCTTTAAGTGCTATTCTACACTTAACTTTCTACTTAATATTTTGTTTTTAAACATCGGTTGTACATATATGAGGATATCTGCGTATGATAGTTTACATTTTGCAGGTCTGATATGTATATGTGTTTGGGGATATCCAGGAAATGTCTCTTGGGAGAAATCAAACCAATGTTGATCGGTTGGTTGAAATTCTCACCAGATCCTTCGTCCCCCATCATGTGACCCCAACCCCCACAGCCAACCTGGGACCCGTCTGGATTCACTAATTTGCAGTTGGAGCCGGTCCCTGAGATTAAGACGACGCCACCTGGTAAAAAAGGGCAAATCTTTACACTGTGGTCATCAAACTTTCAGGATGCTGATAAAGTATTATTATTATAAAGCTGATGCAGATAAAGCCACACCCACAGGGTGCAAAGTATCAATCCAGTTTCAACAAACGGGTAGAAAGATGGCAAGTGTTGATTTACCGCGGTCACTCGCAGTGGCCATGGCGCCGATAGCATCGGTCGTGATGAAATAATGTTGGCTGAGTTGAGGATGCAGACCTTTCATGTGAGCAATCAATTTGTCAATGGCGTCCTTTTGCTCACCCCCACTCAGAGACATGCCCTACATGCACAAGAAAACATCAGTCAAAAATCAATCAAGCACGGTTGTGCAGAAAAAGTGCATCTGACCGACCAGCAAGCGCAGCGGAATGTTTGGATCCAGTCCTGCCGCCACTTTGGCTCTGCGGACCATGTCGTTGATGGTTTCGATACATTTGTCCACCCCTACCAACTGTACAAAATACAAAGGGAGTTTGAGAAATAATGGTCAAACACAGCTCCAGTGAAGTTGGGGTGCTGGGTGAAGCATAAATAAAACATAAAACAATTATTTGCAAATCATGTTTAACCTATATTTCATTTAATACACTACAAAGCCAAGCTATTCCACATTAAACCATATTGTTTAGCACTGCGTTACATCACTTTTTCGTGAAAACATTCGATAAACGTTTGGATTGAATTGGATTTGCCTTTATTATTCTCGCAGTGGAGAAATTTACATTTAACAGCAGCAAACTGTGAAAGGACACTTGGGAAAAAATATGAAATCTAGTTTACTGTTTTCAAAACGAGTACAGTAATCCATTAATTTGGTGGACAAATAATAATGAGATGAGATCATTAAATAGTTTAGTGGTTTCACTGGCACAATGGCTCTGTGAAAGAACACAGAACTCCCATGTCAAAAATTTGTTGAGAATAAAATTCTAAATCAATAAATAGTTGCTGAAAAACCAGTAAAGTTGATCGCTTTGAACATCAGATATCCTGGCTTGATTAGCAAATAATTGTATTCCATTTTTATGTTTCTTAAAGGACAACCGACGTCTCCGGACAAGTTGTGTCCATAATTTGTGAAATGCCTTTAAATGACTTCTACTGAGCGTATTTTAATAAGATTCCACCGCATATAGCTATATTTTACGTTTTAAGACTCGCGCTGAATACTCCGGAAGTCTTGTTTTTGAGTTGGTGACGACTCCGTACGTGACGTCACTAAAGGACCGTAAAAAAGACACATTCTTGCGGTCCTTCTATCACGTCAATGTATTTTGCTGTACTTGTTTGGTCTGAGGACCTCGTGTTGCACCCAAAAGCCGCCAGAAGGCCAGAAGAGGGCGTCCAAGCGCCATATAAGGAATTTATCAGCCTGTGGAAACGGAGGTGGCCACAGGAGGTCGCCATTTTGTGCCTCTTTTTTTGGTTGAGAGATTTACCCCCAATGTTGGCTCAAAATGGCACAAATAAATTCTTTAATAGATTGCAAACATGTATGCTTTACCATTCAGAACTATTTGAATCATATTCATAACTGATGTGTAACAAGAAAGCATATTCTCCGAATCTGAAGCCATTGTTTTGATTCACTAGCAATGCAAGACGTCTTGGCGTGACGTCACGAAGTGGGGGCGGAACTTTCTGAAAATGCCCAATTCACAGCTCCATTTTTTTGCAGATTTTGGACACTTTAAGTCATTTTTATTGGTGTTTTGCATTTGACTAAAAATATCATACTGCGTGTTTTGGGTATTTTAGATTCTATAAAACGTTTTTCTGATGTCAGTTAAAAAACAAAAAAGTGACGTCGGTTGTCCTTTAAATTCAACAACCCAATTTAATTAGAAGGGGGTTTTAATAAGGAATAATTTTGCCCACCCAATGGTTGGTGGAGGGTCCGTCGGTCTCTGCAAGGATTCTTCCATCTTCTGCCACCAGGACCGCTTTGGAATGGGTCCCCCCACTGCAAGCGCACAATAGTTACTGACACACGTCTTTCGAAACTCACTCGAATCTGTAGGACCAAAGGCTACAAAGCGGTGACAATGAAGGAAATGCAACCACCGGTTGTGTCTTTTAAGATACACAGACCTGGATATCAACTACAGTAAAACATACTGCACGTTTAAAATGAACGATAGCAACGTCGTTTGAACATATTTTAAAACTCACCCTTCAACGCCGCCGAACACCGATGCCATGGCCCACTTCCTGTTTCGCTCCACATGACGGCGACGATCTCGTGAGACTGAAGAACTGGTCTGGACTTTGCAATACTCATAAACGACCAATAGGTGGGAGCATTGTTTTGGCAAAAATTGCTACACGCCGCGTGATATCGTGTACCAATTAAAATATAGAGGCCAGAGGAGTCTCTTTTAAAACAATACAGCAAAAAAATGTTTCGGATGATTTTGTGTCAAAGTGAGTTGAATTTACTTGTAAAGTTATTTCCTCTTATTTTTTTAACCGGTCGATTGGATCCACTTTCATTCCATCTCGTGATAATCGATGGGGTCTCACGCTGCTAGTTTTGGGCTGGAATCAGGGACAAACGCTGGGAGCCAACACGAGGCATCTGCAGCCCATTAAAAAGCGATTCCCAGTTTTCCTACCAGAGTGGGCGAGACCCCCCCAACCCCTCATTTGCAACTTGTAGAAATGATCACGAGAAAGAATTGTCTCGAGTGAACCAGACTTTTCATTTGTAGTATTAAAGTTGTTTTATGTGTTAAAATCTTAACCTGGAAAACAGGCGTCTTAAGTGTGCCACGATTGCGAGCAAAAGACACGTTACGCAACAGCAAGGAGGTGGGTGAAGAGGAAGAGAAGCGTGTGTCAAGCGCGAGGGCAAAAGCGGATACTAAGAGCGCAACCTTCAAAATAACAAGTTATATTCGCGCCTATTCGGCAGGTCAGTTTCCCAGCGTTCGTTGAGCAGTGGCACCGAGTTAGCTTATGAAAACAGATACACGCTGTTAAAAAAGTCACAAAAAGTTAATAATCTAAAATAACTATGATCTTGTCTCAATTTACTCTCAAACTGATGACTGACTGCCCAATCAGGAATTACCCCAGACCGTGTATAGCGGGGCTGATAGTGCCATCAGAACTCTGTGTAGCCTCAGTTAAACCATTCCAGGATTTTGTTGGATATTCATAAATAGATTACAAAATTATCCCTTAGCTACGGGAGGGGATAATAAGATCTGTCCCTGACACCAAGGTGGGAAAAAATTAGTATCCCGTGACTGGAAAGTGGCCTTGAGAGGTTTGAAAGGTGCATAAAAATAACATTGATTATTATTATTATTATTATTAATCTGTGATGGATATTGTTATACGTTATGTTATACGAGTGACATGTGGTTACACATGTTTATTATCTTACATTATGCCATTTTAGATAAGAACAAATAATTGTTTCGCCTGTCGTTATATGCCTCCGGCAAAAAAATAATAATGTTCAAACACATTTAATTAAATGGACTAATTTTTCATACTATACATTAGTTTTATTCTGAAAGTTTAAGGGGAAGGCTGGTATTTTCAATGACACATTTTCCCAAAGCACTTTCACATAGCAGCCTTCAGATGCGTCAAGTAGAGGAGTAACTTACGGTCAAACGTTTTGGACCTTTTTGATCTCTGACCGGACCACCCAGCATTTGCTTGAGCCATTTATTTATTTTTGAACCATGCCACTTCGCACTACGCCACACCGCAACCATTTTTGCCCTTTCACGGTCAGGCAGAGGAAGTGAGAGAAGTGGGGAAGTTGTTAGGGGATGTAGAGGTGTGGAGTGGGGGGAGCGGGGGGAAAAGAACAACACATTTAAGAGGAATTCTTAAATGTTTGTTTGTTGTGGTTGCTGTCAAGTTCAAGTCAAATTTGGCCTACTCTGAGGAAATCGCCCTTGGAGGTCGGCGGCGGCATGGACACCCACGTTAAGGAGGGACAACTTTATGTGCAGCATCAAAAGTTTGGCAAGGTAATCTTTTGCTGTTCTAATGATTGTCAAACATTATGCGACATACTGAAGAAAAATATGACAAAAATACATCAGAAAATTCTAGAAAGTTTTTCGAAATAGTTTAAATTTCAAGACCTTGCTCTGAATTTGGCAGATGACAAATTAAACAATAAAAAAAGCAGCCGGCCTCGTGATGTGCTAAATGTGGTGCATGAACTACACACGGAAGACATTTTTTTGTTCATTCTATTTTTCACACATTCTGCCTTGATCAGGAAATGACGCCAATCAGACTGTGTGCGGTGGCGGGGATGCTCATCACTTATGGTTCAGGCTCAGGCCTCCACGCAGACTTGCGTTTTCGGCGAATGCAACGCAGGATAAGAAACCATTTCCCTCATGGGGATTTGAAAGAGGGTCTTTGTTTACATGGCGTGCCTCTTTCGGGTCATATGACAAGGACCAACAAAACATTTGACCCTGGCTAATGCCCAGACATTGTCGCTCCATAAGAGACATGAATAGTGAATTTAAAAGTGCCATTTCACCACATATTTGCCGTTTTGAAGCAAAAGACGTTTTTCTCTGAGGTCTACGTTGGGAGATGGCACACAATTTCGGTGTGCTCCTTCAACCCATTGCGGGGTTCCAGACTTTCGCCTGCACACCTTCCCGAGCAAAGCAGATGTACAGTGAGACCTCAACTTACGAACTTAATTGGTTCCCAGACAGAGTGTGTAAGGCGAAAAGTGTGTATCTCAAAAAAAAAAAAAAAATCCCATAGGAAACCATTAAAATGGGAATAATCCGTTCCCGGGTTTCCATAAAATATACTTTTTCAACTAAATAAGCCTTAAAACTACACACAACATACCATACCAGTAATTAATTTACAAATAAGGCATGACGGACACAAATGAAGAAGTATAAACTTCTACGACTACTCTCTAAATTGCTGTACTAAAAGTCATTTTTCAATGGGGATAAAGACCACCTGCCTGTGAGTATTATTTTATCTCCACCATTTTTGCTCAATTATCCACTGCCTAAAAGGATGTAAAACTACAACTTTTTATGGTAACTGTTAATATGTTAATGGAGTTTTCCATTATACAGTGAGACCTCAACTTACGAACTTAATTGGTTCCCAGACAGTGTGTAAGGCGAAAAGTGTGTATCTCCCCAAAAAAATTCCCATAAGAAACCATTAAAATGGGAATAATCCGTTACCGGGTTTCAATAAAATTTACTTTTCAACTAAATAAGCCTTAAAACTACACACAACATACCTTATTCTATGTATAATAAATGTGCTATTGTATTGTAATGAAAGAAATACACTGCATTGTATCATAAAGTCACTTTATTTACATTTGTGATGGTCATTTATGGCTTGATGGAATGGCGTTGGAGGTCGAAGGTCAAAGGGAATTGCTGTTTGGAAAGAGAGGCGCATTACATGAGGACTGTAATTAAAGAAATAAACTGTGCTGTAAAATAAAGTTTTATTTACCTTTTTGATGGTCGTTGATGGCTTATGGAAGGAGAGTCACCTTCCATAACGACTGTTGGTAACTTAACCTCTGGTGCTGTTCGGTAGTGTGCTTCCGCCGAAGATCACTCCGCCAGCCGTGGTGGGTGTGTATTATAAAAATAGTGCTTATTATAAGGTTTAATTTTCATAAATTTGACGTTTGCAAGACAAAAAATTTGTAAGTTGAGGTGTTTGTAAGTTGAGGTCTCACTGTATATCGCTTAAATCAGACATATCCAAAGTGAGGCCCATGGTCAATTTTGCTCCGGCCGCAACCTCCGTCATAAAATCACTAACGTTCCAGGCCGGCATGTAGAATTAATGCATTGGGCAGTAGCGCTGTTAACTGTTTGTTAAGTGCTGCCATCTAGAGGCTCAATTAGGAACAGCAAATTAGTATAGGAGGAGTCTAAAATTATGACAATCAACAAAAGGAGGAAAGTTGACTCCGAGGTTCAAGGACGAGTGAAAATTGGACCATTTCTTCACTAAAATACGAACGAAAGAGTTCAATGCGAAGCAATGCACTATATTTAATTGCTCTTATATGTAAAGAATGTCCGCCAAGGTTGCCACCACTACATTTTTAACACACCAAATCTGGCCCCCTTTACAAAAGTTTGGATGACCCTGGTGTAATATTGGACAATATTTCCAATTTCTCTTATGTCTTCCAACCATTTTTCTCTGTGCCAGATGGACATTTTTGGCATGAACCAGAACACATTTTAGCTCACTGCCCTGTAAAAAAATCTGACCAACAACAACAACAACAACAAAAAAGAAATAAAAGCATCCCACTAAGAGGAGTTGTCAATGGCTCATTATGGTTCTTCTGTTCTATCAG